>NW_026609824.1:1207500-1247654 GCF_029499605.1 Hyla sarda
ATTTTTCTTCTTTTTCAAACCCTATCATTGCACTATTGCTTATTCAATACCACCAGCAGATGGAGACACTATATTACAACATTAGTTGTGAGCAGCAGTTTGTACAAACAAATGCCTCATAGCTGATGTCCTATCCACCTAGGCACATAAGCACCACCTATTGTCTTTTGCCTGCAGTAGGGGCCCACTGGACTAGCCAGCAAGCAGCTGCAGCAAATAAACAGATAAAGTTTCTTTCCAACACTGAAACCTGGTGGTGCACTTAATATCTGCTATCAGATAGAGGACATATCAGATATTAAACTGATATAAACAGACACCACATTTGATACCAGCCAAAAGGAAGGATGATAAGTAATAACTGTGAAAGGGGAGGAACCAACGCTGTCCCCTTCACATGCACCATCACTACTTGTAGGAAGGGAGGCTGGCTGGCAGCCTCCCATACACACTCTGGCTGGGTGGCAGTCACCCACCAGTACACACAGCAGACCCTAAACCCATATCATTATTGCTAAGCAGGATGATGGGAGTCCATTTCACTCTGATGGACCATTTTTAAATGCAATCCATAACCTGGCTTTGGCAGGAACCCTTCTTACTCCTCCTACTTGCATTTGATACTGGGTTTAGGATCTGCATAGGAAACACACACACACACACACACACACAAGCACACACTTACATGTGTTGCCTGCTGACGCCTCCTTGGCTGTCCCCAAACGGTATAAAACCAACAGCCACGGGAAGCTGTAAGGATAGAGGACATACCTGCATCCTATTGGACTCACTTGTCTTGGTTAAATCCAGCTTATTTGACAACCTATGGTGCTGCTGCTTCTGCTCATGGCAGTGCTGCTTCTGACAAGGCTGTTCTTTGGTGGGCCTAGGCGACATCACAATCTCCATGGTTACATACACAACAAAGGTCAGATGTTGTTTACACCTGGCCATGCCAGTGGTATTGAGTAGCACATCACAGTGCTAAGGGTCCTGGATGCAACAATCTTTCAATGGGGAATAGCCGCACTGAGTTTGTCAAGTGCACCCATGTTTGCAACTCCAACAATACACACATATTTATGTATGTATGTATGTGTATCTATCTATCTATCTATCCACCCATCTATCTCTATATATATTTATCTCTCTCTCTCTCTCTCTATATATATATTTTTTTTTTCTTTTAAATATATATATATATATATATATATATATATATATATATATATATATACATATATAGAGAGAGAGATGGAAATACTTTTTTAAACATGTTTTCACCTCATTTTTACCTTCTTTTTTTTTTCTTCTCTCCATGTTTTCCTTCTTTCCTCCTTTTTTCCTATGCTGCTGCTTCTTCTTTTTCAGACCCTATCATTGCACTATTGCTTATTCAATACCACCAGCAGATGGAGACACTATATTACAACATTAGTTGTGAGCAGCAGTTTGTACAAACAAATGCCTCATAGCTGATGTCCTATCCAACTAGGCACCACCTATTGTCTTTTGTCTGCAGTAGGGGCCCACTGGACTAACCAACAAGCAGCTGCATCAGCAAATAAAGAGGTAATCTTTCTTTCCAACACTGAAACCTGGTGGTGCACTTAATATATGCTACCAGATAGGAGACATATCAGATATTAAACTGATATAAACAGACACCACATTTGATACCAGCCAAAAGGAAGGATGAGAAGTGATAACTGTGAAAGGGGAGGAACCAACGCTGTCCCCTTCACATGCACCATCACTACTTGTAGGAAGGGAGGCTGGCTGGCAGCCTCCCATACACACTCTGGCTGGGTGGCAGTCACCCACCAGTACACACAGCAGACCCTAAACCCATATCATTATTGCTAAGCAGGAAGATGGGAGTCCATTTCACTCTGATGGACCATTTTTAAATGCAATCCATAACCTGGCTTTGGCAGGAACCCTTCTTACTCCTCCTACTTGCATTTGATACTGGGTTTAGGATCTGCATAGGAAACACACACACACACACACACAAGCACACACTTACCTGTGTTGCCTGCTGACGCCTCCTTGGCTGTCCCCAAACGGTATAAAACCAACAGCCATGGGAAGCTGTAAGGATAGAGAACATACCTGCATCCTATTGGACTCACTTGTCTTGGTTAAATCCAACTTATTTGACAACCTATGGTGCTGCTACTTCTGCTCATGGCAGTGCTGCTTCTGACAAGGCTGTTCTTTGGTGAGCCTAGGCGACATCACAATCTCCATGGTTACATACACAACAAAGGTCAGATGTTGTTTACACCTGGCCATGCCAGTGGTATTGAGTAGCATATCACAGTGCTAAGGGTCCTGGGTGCAACAATCTTTCAATGGGGAATAGCCGCACTGAGTTTGTCAAGTGCACCCATGTTTGCAACTCCAACAATACACACATATCTATGTATGTATGTATGTGTGTATGTGTGTATGTGTGTATGTGTATCTCTCTATCTATCTATCTATCTATCTATCCACCCATCTATCTCTATATATATTTATCTCTCTCTCTCTATATGTATATATATATATATATAATTTTTTTTTCTTTTAAATATATATATATATATATATATATATATATATATACATATAGAGAGAGAGAGAGATGGAAATACTTTCTTAAACATGTTTTCACCTCATTTTTACCTTCTTTTTTTTCTTCTCTCCATGTTTTCCTTCTTTCCTCCTTTTTTCATATGCTGCTGCTTCTTATTTTTCTTCTTTTTCAGACCCTATCATTGCACTATTGCTTATTCAATACCACCAGCAGATGGAGACACTATATTACAACATTAGTTGTGAGCAGCAGTTTGTACAAACAAATGCCTCATAGCTGATGTCCTATCCACCTAGGCACATAGGCACCACCTATTGTCTTTTGTCTGCAGTAGGGACCCACTGGACTAGCCACCAAGCAGCTGCAGCAGCAAATAAACAGGTAATCTTTCTTTCCAACACTGAAACCTGGTAGTGCACTTAATATATGCTACCAGATAGGGGACATATCAGATATTAAACTGATATAAACAGACACCACATTTGATACCAGCCAAAAGGAAGGATGATAAGTGATAACTGTGAAAGGGGAGGAACCAACGCTGTCCCCTTCACATGCGCCATCACTACTTGTAGGAAGGGAGGCTGGCTGGCAGCCTCCCATACACACTCTGGCTGGGTGGCAGTCACCCACCAGTACACACAGCAGACCCTAAACCCATATCATTATTGCTAAGCAGGAAGATGGGAGTCCATTTCACTCTGATGGACCATTTTTAAATGCAATCCATAACCTGGCTTTGGCAGGAACCCTTCTTACTCCTCCTACTTGCATTTGATACTGGGTTTAGGATCTGCATAGGAAACACACACACACACACACACACAAGCACACACTTACCTGTGTTGCCTGCTGACGCCTCCTTGGCTGTCCCCAAACGGTATAAAACCAACAGCCACGGGAAGCTGTAAGGATAGAGGACATACCTGCATCCTATTGGACTCACTTGTCTTGGTTAAATCCAACTTATTTGACAACCTATGGTGCTGCTACTTATGCTCATGGCAGTGCTGCTTCTGACAAGGCTGTTCTTTGGTGGGCCTAGGCGACATCACAATCTCCATGGTTACATACACAACAAAGGTCAGATGTTGTTTACACCTGGCCATGCCAGTGGTATTGAGTAGCATATCCCAGTGCTAAGGGTCCTGGGTGCAACAATCTTTCAATGGGGAATAGCCGCACTGAGTTTGTCAAGTGCACCCATGTTTGCAACTCCAACAATACACACATATGTATGTATGTATGTGTGTATATGTGTATGTGTGTATGTGTGTATGTATGTCTATCTATCTATCTATCCACCCATCTATCTCTATATATATTTATCTCTCTCTCTCTCTCTATATGTATATATATATATATATATATATATATATATATATATATATATATATATATATAATTTTTTTTTCTTTTAAATATATATATATATATATATATATGTATATACATATAGAGAGAGAGAGAGATGGAAATACTTTTTTAAACATGTTTTCACCTCATTTTTACCTTCTTTTTTTCTTCTCTCCATGTTTTCCTTCTTTCCTATGCTGCTGCTTCTTATTTTTCTTCTTTTTCAGACCCTATCATTGCACTATTGCTTATTCAATACCACCAGCAGATGGAGACACTATATTACAACATTAGTTGTGAGCAGCAGTTTGTACAAACAAATGCCTCATAGCTGATGTCCTATCCACCTAGGCACATAGGCACTACCTATTGTCTATTGCCTGCAGTAGGGACCCACTGGACTAGACAGCAAGCAGCTGCAGCAAATAAACAGATAATCTTTCTTTCCAACACTGAAACCTGGTGGTGCATTTAATATATGCTATCAGATAGGGGACATATCAGATATTAAACTGATATAAACAGACACCACATTTGATACCAGCCAAAAGGAAGGATGAGAAGTGATAACTGTGAAAGGGGAGGAACCAACGCTGTCCCCTTCACATGCACCATCATTACTTGTAGGAAGGGAGGCTGGCTGGCAGCCTCCCATACACACTCTGGCTGGGTGGCAGTCACCCACCAGTACACACAGCAGACCCTAAACCCATATCATTATTGCTAAGCAGGAAGATGGGAGTCCATTTCACTCTGATGGACCATTTTTAAATGCAATCCATAACCTGGCTTTGGCAGGAACCCTTCTTACTCCTCCTACTTGCATTTGATACTGGGTTTAGGATCTGCATAGGAAACACACACACACACACACAAGCACACACTTACCTGTGTTGCCTGCTGACGCCTCCTTGGCTGTCCCCAAACGGTATAAAACCAACAGCCACGGGAAGCTGTAAGGATAGAGGACATACCTGCATCCTATTGGACTCACTTGTCTTGGTTAAATCCAACTTATTTGACAACCTATGGTGCTGCTACTTCTGCTCATGGCAGTGCTGCTTCTGACAAGGCTGTTCTTTGGTGGGCCTAGGCGACATCACAATCTCCATGGTTACATACACAACAAAGGTCAGATGTTGTTTACACCTGGCCATGCCAGTGGTATTGAGTAGCATATCCCAGTGCTAAGGGTCCTGGGTGCAACAATCTTTCAATGGGGAATAGCCGCACTGAGTTTGTCAAGTGCACCCATGTTTGCAACTCCAACAATACACACGTATGTATGTATGTATGTATGTATGTATGTATGTATGTATGTGTATCTATCTATCTATCTATCTATCTATCTATCTATCCACCCACCGATCTATCTCTATATATATTTATCTCTCTCTCTCTCTATATGTATATATATATATATAATTTTTTTTTCTTTTAAATATATATATATATATATATATATATATGTGTATACATATAGAGAGAGAGAGATGGAAATACTTTTTTAAACATGTTTTCACCTCATTTTTACCTTCTTTTTTTCTTCTCTCCATGTTTTCCTTCTTTCCTATGCTGCTGCTTCTTATTTTTCTTCTTTTTCAAACCCTATCATTGCACTATTGCTTATTCAATACCACCAGCAGATGGAGACACTATATTACAACATTAGTTGTGAGCAGCAGTTTGTACAAACAAATGCCTCATAGCTGATGTCCTATCCACCTAGGCACCACCTATTGTCTTTTGCCTGCAGTAGGGGCCCACTGGACTAGCCAGCAAGCAGCTGCAGCTGCAGCTGCAGCAAATAAACAGATAACCTTTCTTTCCAACACTGAAACCTGGTGGTGCACTTAACATCTGCTATCAGATAGGGGACATATCAGATATTAAACTGATATAAACAGACACCACATTTGATACCAGCCAAAAGGAAGGATGATAAGTGATAACTGTGAAAGGGGAGGAACCAACGCTGTCCCCTTCACATGCACCATCACTACTTGTAGGAAGGGAGGCTGGCTGGCAGCCTCCCATACACACTCTGGCTGGGTGGCAGTCACCCACCAGTACACACAGCAGACCCTAAACCCATATCATTATTGCTAAGCAGGAAGATGGGAGTCCATTTCACTCTGATGGACCATTTTTAAATGCAATCCATAACCTGGCTTTGGCAGGAACCCTTCTTACTCCTCCTACTTGCATTTGATACTGGGTTTAGGATCTGCATAGGAAACACACACACACACACACACACACACACACACACAAGCACACACTTACATGTGTTGCCTGCTGACGCCTCCTTGGCTGTCCCCAAACGGTATAAAACCAACAGCCACGGGAAGCTGTAAGGATAGAGGACATACCTGCATCCTATTGGACTCACTTGTCTTGGTTAAATCCAGCTTATTTGACAACCTATGGTGCTGCTGCTTCTGCTCATGGCAGTGCTGCTTCTGACAAGGCTGTTCTTTGGTGGGCCTAGGCGACATCACAATCTCCATGGTTACATACACAACAAAGGTCAGATGTTGTTTACACCTGGCCATGCCAGTGGTATTGAGTAGCACATCACAGTGCTAAGGGTCCTGGATGCAACAATCTTTCAATGGGGAATAGCCGCACTGAGTTTGTCAAGTGCACCCATGTTTGCAACTCCAACAATACACACATATTTATGTATGTATGTATGTATGTATGTATGTATGTATGTATGTATGTATGTGTGTATGTGTATCTATCTATCTATCTATCTATCTATCCACCCATCTATCTCTATATATATTTATCTCTCTCTCTCTCTCTCTATATATATATATATATATATTTTTCTTTTAAATATATATATATATATATATACATATATAGAGAGAGAGATGGAAATACTTTTTTAAACATGTTTTCACCTCATTTTTACCTTCTTTTTTTTTCTTCTCTCCATGTTTTCCTTCTTTCCTCCTTTTTTCCTATGCTGCTGTTTCTTCTTTTTCAGACCCTATCATTGCACTATTGCTTATTCAATACCACCAGCAGATGGAGACACTATATTACAACATTAGTTGTGAGCAGCAGTTTGTACAAACAAATGCCTCATAGCTGATGTCCTATCCAACTAGGCACCACCTTTTGTCTTTTGTCTGCAGTAGGGGCCCACTGGACTAACCAACAAGCAGCTGCATCTGCAAATAAACAGGTAATCTTTCTTTCCAACACTGAAACCTGGTGGTGCACTTAATATATGCTACCAGATAGGGGACATATCAGATATTAAACTGATATAAACAGACACCACATTTGATACCAGCCAAAAGGAAGGATGAGAAGTGATAACTGTGAAAGGGGAGGAACCAACGCTGTCCCCTTCACATGCACCATCACTACTTGTAGGAAGGGAGGCTGGCTGGCAGCCTCCCATACACACTCTGGCTGGGTGGCAGTCACCCACCAGTACACACAGCAGACCCTAAACCCATATCATTATTGCTAAGCAGGAAGATGGGAGTCCATTTCACTCTGATGGACCATTTTTAAATGCAATCCATAACCTGGCTTTGGCAGGAACCCTTCTTACTCCTCCTACTTGCATTTGATACTGGGTTTAGGATCTGCATAGGAAACACACACACACACACACACACACACACACAAGCACACACTTACCTGTGTTGCCTGCTGACGCCTCCTTGGCTGTCCCCAAACGGTATAAAACCAACAGCCATGGGAAGCTGTAAGGATAGAGAACATACCTGCATCCTATTGGACTCACTTGTCTTGGTTAAATCCAACTTATTTGACAACCTATGGTGCTGCTACTTCTGCTCATGGCAGTGCTGCTTCTGACAAGGCTGTTCTTTGGTGAGCCTAGGCGACATCACAATCTCCATGGTTACATACACAACAAAGGTCAGATGTTGTTTACACCTGGCCATGCCAGTGGTATTGAGTAGCATATCACAGTGCTAAGGGTCCTGGGTGCAACAATCTTTCAATGGGGAATAGCCGCACTGAGTTTGTCAAGTGCACCCATGTTTGCAACTCCAACAATACACACATATCTATGTATGTATGTATGTGTGTATGTGTGTATGTGTGTATGTGTATCTCTCTATCTATCTATCTATCTATCTATCCACCCATCTATCTCTATATATATTTATCTCTCTCTCTCTATATGTATATATATAATTTTTTTTTCTTTTAAATATATATATATATATATATATATATATATATATATATACATATAGAGAGAGAGAGAGATGGAAATACTTTCTTAAACATGTTTTCACCTCATTTTTACCTTCTTTTTTTTCTTCTCTCCATGTTTTCCTTCTTTCCTCCTTTTTTCATATGCTGCTGCTTCTTATTTTTCTTCTTTTTCAGACCCTATCATTGCACTATTGCTTATTCAATACCACCAGCAGATGGAGACACTATATTACAACATTAGTTGTGAGCAGCAGTTTGTACAAACAAATGCCTCATAGCTGATGTCCTATCCACCTAGGCACATAGGCACCACCTATTGTCTTTTGTCTGCAGTAGGGACCCACTGGACTAGCCAGCAAGCAGCTGCAGCAGCAGCAAATAAACAGGTAATCTTTCTTTCCAACACTGAAACCTGGTAGTGCACTTAATATATGCTACCAGATAGGGGACATATCAGATATTAAACTGATATAAACAGACACCACATTTGATACCAGCCAAAAGGAAGGATGATAAGTGATAACTGTGAAAGGGGAGGAACCAACGCTGTCCCCTTCACATGCGCCATCACTACTTGTAGGAAGGGAGGCTGGCTGGCAGCCTCCCATACACACTCTGGCTGGGTGGCAGTCACCCACCAGTACACACAGCAGACCCTAAACCCATATCATTATTGCTAAGCAGGAAGATGGGAGTCCATTTCACTCTGATGGACCATTTTTAAATGCAATCCATAACCTGGCTTTGGCAGGAACCCTTCTTACTCCTCCTACTTGCATTTGATACTGGGTTTAGGATCTGCATAGGAAACACACACACACACACAAGCACACACTTACCTGTGTTGCCTGCTGACGCCTCCTTGGCTGTCCCCAAACGGTATAAAACCAACAGCCACGGGAAGCTGTAAGGATAGAGGACATACCTGCATCCTATTGGACTCACTTGTCTTGGTTAAATCCAACTTATTTGACAACCTATGGTGCTGCTACTTATGCTCATGGCAGTGCTGCTTCTGACAAGGCTGTTCTTTGGTGGGCCTAGGCGACATCACAATCTCCATGGTTACATACACAACAAAGGTCAGATGTTGTTTACACCTGGCCATGCCAGTGGTATTGAGTAGCATATCCCAGTGCTAAGGGTCCTGGGTGCAACAATCTTTCAATGGGGAATAGCCGCACTGAGTTTGTCAAGTGCACCCATGTTTGCAACTCCAACAATACACACATATGTATGTATGTATGTGTGTATATGTGTATGTGTGTATGTGTGTATGTATGTCTATCTATCTATCTATCCACCCATCTATCTCTATATATATTTATCTCTCTCTCTCTCTCTATATGTATATATATATATATATATATATAATTTTTTTTTCTTTTAAATATATATATATATATATATATATATACATATAGAGAGAGAGAGATGGAAATACTTTTTTAAACATGTTTTCACCTCATTTTTACCTTCTTTTTTTCTTCTCTCCATGTTTTCCTTCTTTCCTATGCTGCTGCTTCTTATTTTTCTTCTTTTTCAGACCCTATCATTGCACTATTGCTTATTCAATACCACCAGCAGATGGAGACACTATATTACAACATTAGTTGTGAGCAGCAGTTTGTACAAACAAATGCCTCATAGCTGATGTCCTATCCACCTAGGCACATAGGCACTACCTATTGTCTATTGCCTGCAGTAGGGACCCACTGGACTAGACAGCAAGCAGCTGCAGCAAATAAACAGATAATCTTTCTTTCCAACACTGAAACCTGGTGGTGCATTTAATATATGCTATCAGATAGGGGACATATCAGATATTAAACTGATATAAACAGACACCACATTTGATACCAGCCAAAAGGAAGGATGAGAAGTGATAACTGTGAAAGGGGAGGAACCAACGCTGTCCCCTTCACATGCACCATCATTACTTGTAGGAAGGGAGGCTGGCTGGCAGCCTCCCATACACACTCTGGCTGGGTGGCAGTCACCCACCAGTACACACAGCAGACCCTAAACCCATATCATTATTGCTAAGCAGGAAGATGGGAGTCCATTTCACTCTGATGGACCATTTTTAAATGCAATCCATAACCTGGCTTTGGCAGGAACCCTTCTTACTCCTCCTACTTGCATTTGATACTGGGTTTAGGATCTGCATAGGAAACACACACACACACACACAAGCACACACTTACCTGTGTTGCCTGCTGACGCCTCCTTGGCTGTCCCCAAACGGTATAAAACCAACAGCCACGGGAAGCTGTAAGGATAGAGGACATACCTGCATCCTATTGGACTCACTTGTCTTGGTTAAATCCAACTTATTTGACAACCTATGGTGCTGCTACTTATGCTCATGGCAGTGCTGCTTCTGACAAGGCTGTTCTTTGGTGGGCCTAGGCGACATCACAATCTCCATGGTTACATACACAACAAAGGTCAGATGTTGTTTACACCTGGCCATGCCAGTGGTATTGAGTAGCATATCCCAGTGCTAAGGGTGCTGGGTGCAACAATCTTTCAATGGGGAATAGCCGCACTGAGTTTGTCAAGTGCACCCATGTTTGCAACTCCAACAATACACACGTATGTATGTATGTATGTATGTATGTATGTATGTATGTGTATCTATCTATCTATCTATCTATCTATCCACCCACCCATCTATCTCTATATATATTTATCTCTCTCTCTCTCTATATGTATATATATATATATATATATATATATATAATTTTTTTTTCTTTTAAATATATATATATATATATATATATATATATATATATATATATGTGTATACATATAGAGAGAGAGAGATGGAAATACTTTTTTAAACATGTTTTCACCTCATTTTTACCTTCTTTTTTTCTTCTCTCCATGTTTTCCTTCTTTCCTATGCTGCTGCTTCTTATTTTTCTTCTTTTTCAAACCCTATCATTGCACTATTGCTTATTCAATACCACCAGCAGATGGAGACACTATATTACAACATTAGTTGTGAGCAGCAGTTTGTACAAACAAATGCCTCATAGCTGATGTCCTATCCACCTAGGCACCACCTATTGTCTTTTGCCTGCAGTAGGGGCCCACTGGACTAGCCAGCAAGCAGCTGCAGCTGCAGCAAATAAACAGATAACCTTTCTTTCCAACACTGAAACCTGGTGGTGCACTTAATATCTGCTATCAGATAGGGGACATATCAGATATTAAACTGATATAAACAGACACCACATTTGATACCAGCCAAAAGGAAGGATGATAAGTGATAACTGTGAAAGGGGAGGAACCAACGCTGTCCCCTTCACATGCACCATCACTACTTGTAGGAAGGGAGGCTGGCTGGCAGCCTCCCATACACACTCTGGCTGGGTGGCAGTCACCCACCAGTACACACAGCAGACCCTAAACCCATATCATTATTGCTAAGCAGGAAGATGGGAGTCCATTTCACTCTGATGGACCATTTTTAAATGCAATCCATAACCTGGCTTTGGCAGGAACCCTTCTTACTCCTCCTACTTGCATTTGATACTGGGTTTAGGATCTGCATAGGAAACACACACACACACACACACACACACACACAAGCACACACTTACATGTGTTGCCTGCTGACGCCTCCTTGGCTGTCCCCAAACGGTATAAAACCAACAGCCACGGGAAGCTGTAAGGATAGAGGACATACCTGCATCCTATTGGACTCACTTGTCTTGGTTAAATCCAGCTTATTTGACAACCTATGGTGCTGCTGCTTCTGCTCATGGCAGTGCTGCTTCTGACAAGGCTGTTCTTTGGTGGGCCTAGGCGACATCACAATCTCCATGGTTACATACACAACAAAGGTCAGATGTTGTTTACACCTGGCCATGCCAGTGGTATTGAGTAGCACATCACAGTGCTAAGGGTCCTGGATGCAACAATCTTTCAATGGGGAATAGCCGCACTGAGTTTGTCAAGTGCACCCATGTTTGCAACTCCAACAATACACACATATTTATGTATGTATGTATGTATGTATGTATGTGTGTATGTGTGTATGTGTATCTATCTATCTATCTATCTATCTATCTATCTATCTATCTATCCACCCATCTATCTCTATATATATTTATCTCTCTCTCTCTCTCTCTATATATATATATATATTTTTTTTTTCTTTTAAATATATATATATATATATATATACATATATAGAGAGAGAGATGGAAATACTTTTTTAAACATGTTTTCACCTCATTTTTACCTTCTTTTTTTTTCTTCTCTCCATGTTTTCCTTCTTTCCTCCTTTTTTCCTATGCTGCTGTTTCTTCTTTTTCAGACCCTATCATTGCACTATTGCTTATTCAATACCACCAGCAGATGGAGACACTATATTACAACATTAGTTGTGAGCAGCAGTTTGTACAAACAAATGCCTCATAGCTGATGTCCTATCCAACTAGGCACCACCTTTTGTCTTTTGTCTGCAGTAGGGGCCCACTGGACTAACCAACAAGCAGCTGCATCTGCAAATAAACAGGTAATCTTTCTTTCCAACACTGAAACCTGGTGGTGCACTTAATATATGCTACCAGATAGGGGACATATCAGATATTAAACTGATATAAACAGACACCACATTTGATACCAGCCAAAAGGAAGGATGAGAAGTGATAACTGTGAAAGGGGAGGAACCAACGCTGTCCCCTTCACATGCACCATCACTACTTGTAGGAAGGGAGGCTGGCTGGCAGCCTCCCATACACACTCTGGCTGGGTGGCAGTCACCCACCAGTACACACAGCAGACCCTAAACCCATATCATTATTGCTAAGCAGGAAGATGGGAGTCCATTTCACTCTGATGGACCATTTTTAAATGCAATCCATAACCTGGCTTTGGCAGGAACCCTTCTTACTCCTCCTACTTGCATTTGATACTGGGTTTAGGATCTGCATAGGAAACACACACACACACACACACACACAAGCACACACTTACCTGTGTTGCCTGCTGACGCCTCCTTGGCTGTCCCCAAACGGTATAAAACCAACAGCCACGGGAAGCTGTAAGGATAGAGGACATACCTGCATCCTATTGGACTCACTTGTCTTGGTTAAATCCAACTTATTTGACAACCTATGGTGCTGCTACTTCTGCTCATGGCAGTGCTGCTTCTGACAAGGCTGTTCTTTGGTGAGCCTAGGCGACATCACAATCTCCATGGTTACATACACAACAAAGGTCAGATGTTGTTTACACCTGGCCATGCCAGTGGTATTGAGTAGCATATCACAGTGCTAAGGGTCCTGGGTGCAACAATCTTTCAATGGGGAATAGCCGCACTGAGTTTGTCAAGTGCACCCATGTTTGCAACTCCAACAATACACACATATCTATGTATGTATGTATGTGTGTATGTGTGTATGTGTGTATGTGTATCTCTCTATCTATCTATCTATCCACCCATCTATCTCTATATGTATATATGTATATATATAATTTTTTTTTCTTTTAAATATATATATATATATATATATATATATATATATATATATATATACATATACATATATAGAGAGAGAGAGATGGAAATACTTTTTTAAACATGTTTTCACCTCATTTTTACCTTCTTTTTTTTTCTTCTCTCCATGTTTTCCTTCTTTCCTCCTTTTTTCATATGCTGCTGCTTCTTATTTTTCTTCTTTTTCAGACCCTATCATTGCACTATTGCTTATTCAATACCACCAGCAGATGGAGACACTATATTACAACATTAGTTGTGAGCAGCAGTTTGTACAAACAAATGCCTCATAGCTGATGTCCTATCCACCTAGGCACATAGGCACCACCTATTGTCTTTTGCCTGCAGTAGGGACCCACTGGACTAGCCAGCAAGCAGCTGCAGCAGCAAATAAACAGGTAATCTTTCTTTCCAACACTGAAACCTGGTGGTGCACTTAATATATGCTACCAGATAGGGGACATATCAGATATTAAACTGATATAAACAGACACCACATTTGATACCAGCCAAAAGGAAGGATGATAAGTGATAACTGTGAAAGGGGAGGAACCAACGCTGTCCCCTTCACATGCACCATCACTACTTGTAGGAAGGGAGGCTGGCTGGCAGCCTCCCATACACACTCTGGCTGGGTGGCAGTCACCCACCAGTACACACAGCAGACCCTAAACCCATATCATTATTGCTAAGCAGGAAGATGGGAGTCCATTTCACTCTGATGGACCATTTTTAAATGCAATCCATAACCTGGCTTTGGCAGGAACCCTTCTTACTCCTCCTACTTGCATTTGATACTGGGTTTAGGATCTGCATAGGAAACACACACACACACACACACACACACACACACACACATACAAGCACACACTTACCTGTGTTGCCTGCTGACGCCTCCTTGGCTGTCCCCAAACGGTATAAAACCAACAGCCACGGGAAGCTGTAAGGATAGAGGACATACCTGCATCCTATTGGACTCACTTGTCTTGGTTAAATCCAACTTATTTGACAACCTATGGTGCTGCTACTTCTGCTCATGGCAGTGCTGCTTCTGACAAGGCTGTTCTTTGGTGGGCCTAGGCGACATCACAATCTCCATGGTTACATACACAACAAAGGTCAGATGTTGTTTACA
The DNA here is from genome assembly GCF_029499605.1 of Hyla sarda. Classification (NCBI taxonomy): domain Eukaryota; kingdom Metazoa; phylum Chordata; class Amphibia; order Anura; family Hylidae; genus Hyla; species Hyla sarda. The sequence continues at coordinate 1,222,306 of NW_026609824.1, forward strand.
CCTGGCCATGCCAGTGGTATTGAGTAGCATATCCCAGTGCTAAGGGTCCTGGGTGCAACAATCTTCAATGGGGAATAGCCGCACTGAGTTTGTCAAGTGCACCCATGTTTGCAACTCCAACAATACACACATATGTATGTATGTATGTGTGTATGTGTGTATGTGTGTATGTATGTCTATCTATCTATCTATCTATCTATCCATCCATCTATCCACCCATCTATCTCTATATATATTTATCTCTCTCTCTCTATATGTATATATATATATATATATATAATTTTTTTTCTTTTAAATATATATATATATATATATATATATATATATGTATATACATAGAGAGAGAGAGATGGAAATACTTTTTTAAACATGTTTTCACCTCATTTTTACCTTCTTTTTTTCTTCTCTCCATGTTTTCCTTCTTTCCTATGCTGCTGCTTCTTATTTTTCTTCTTTTTCAGACCCTATCATTGCACTATTGCTTATTCAATACCACCAGCAGATGGAGACACTATATTACAACATTAGTTGTGAGCAGCAGTTTGTACAAACAAATGCCTCATAGCTGATGTCCTATCCACCTAGGCACATAGGCACCACCTATTGTCTATTGCCTGCAGTAGGGGCCCACTGGACTAGCCAGCAAGCAGCTGCAGCTGCAGTAAATAAACAGATAACCTTTCTTTCCAACACTGAAACCTGGTGGTGCACTTAATATCTGCTATCAGATAGGGGACATATCAGATATTAAACTGATATAAACAGACACCACATTTGATACCAGCCAAAAGGAAGGATGAGAAGTGATAACTGTGAAAGGGGAGGAACCAACGCTGTCCCCTTCACATGCACCATCACTACTTGTAGGAAGGGAGGCTGGCTGGCAGCCTCCCATACACACTCTGGCTGGGTGGCAGTCACCCACCAGTACACACAGCAGACCCTAAACCCATATCATTATTGCTAAGCAGGAAGATGGGAGTCCATTTCACTCTGATGAACCATTTTTAAATGCAATCCATAACCTGGCTTTGGCAGGAACCCTTCTTACTCCTCCTACTTGCATTTGATACTGGGTTTAGGATCTGCATAGGAAACACACACACACACACACACACACACACACAAGCACACACTTACATGTGTTGCCTGCTGACGCCTCCTTGGCTGTCCCCAAACGGTATAAAACCAACAGCCACGGGAAGCTGTAAGGATAGAGGACATACCTGCATCCTATTGGACTCACTTGTCTTGGTTAAATCCAGCTTATTTGACAACCTATGGTGCTGCTGCTTCTGCTCATGGCAGTGCTGCTTCTGACAAGGCTGTTCTTTGGTGGGCCTAGGCGACATCACAATCTCCATGGTTACATACACAACAAAGGTCAGATGTTGTTTACACCTGGCCATGCCAGTGGTATTGAGTAGCACATCACAGTGCTAAGGGTCCTGGATGCAACAATCTTTCAATGGGGAATAGCCGCACTGAGTTTGTCAAGTGCACCCATGTTTGCAACTCCAACAATACACACATATTTATGTATGTATGTATGTATGTATGTATGTATGTATGTATGTGTGTATGTGTATCTATCTATCTATCTATCTATCTATCCACCCATCTATCTCTATATATATTTATCTCTCTCTCTCTCTCTCTCTCTATATATATATATATATATATATATTTTTCTTTTAAATATATATATATATACATATATAGAGAGAGAGATGGAAATACTTTTTTAAACATGTTTTCACCTCATTTTTACCTTCTTTTTTTTTCTTCTCTCCATGTTTTCCTTCTTTCCTCCTTTTTTCCTATGCTGCTGTTTCTTCTTTTTCAGACCCTATCATTGCACTATTGCTTATTCAATACCACCAGCAGATGGAGACACTATATTACAACATTAGTTGTGAGCAGCAGTTTGTACAAACAAATGCCTCATAGCTGATGTCCTATCCAACTAGGCACCACCTATTGTCTTTTGTCTGCAGTAGGGGCCCACTGGACTAACCAACAAGCAGCTGCATCAGCAAATTAACAGGTAATCTTTCTTTCCAACACTGAAACCTGGTGGTGCACTTAATATATGCTACCAGATAGGGAACATATCAGATATTAAACTGATATAAACAGACACCACATTTGATACCAGCCAAAAGGAAGGATGAGAAGTGATAACTGTGAAAGGGGAGGAACCAACGCTGTCCCCTTCACATGCACCATCACTACTTGTAGGAAGGGAGGCTGGCTGGCAGCCTCCCATACACACTCTGGCTGGGTGGCAGTCACCCACCAGTACACACAGCAGACCCTAAACCCATATCATTATTGCTAAGCAGGAAGATGGGAGTCCATTTCACTCTGATGGACCATTTTTAAATGCAATCCATAACCTGGCTTTGGCAGGAACCCTTCTTACTCCTCCTACTTGCATTTGATACTGGGTTTAGGATCTGCATAGGAAACACACACACACACACACACACACACACAAGCACACACTTACCTGTGTTGCCTGCTGACGCCTCCTTGGCTGTCCCCAAACGGTATAAAACCAACAGCCACGGGAAGCTGTAAGGATAGAGGACATACCTGCATCCTATTGGACTCACTTGTCTTGGTTAAATCCAACTTATTTGACAACCTATGGTGCTGCTACTTCTGCTCATGGCAGTGCTGCTTCTGACAAGGCTGTTCTTTGGTGAGCCTAGGCGACATCACAATCTCCATGGTTACATACACAACAAAGGTCAGATGTTGTTTACACCTGGCCATGCCAGTGGTATTGAGTAGCATATCACAGTGCTAAGGGTCCTGGGTGCAACAATCTTTCAATGGGGAATAGCCGCATTGAGTTTGTCAAGTGCACCCATGTTTGCAACTCCAACAATACACACATATCTATGTATGTATGTATGTGTGTATGTGTGTATGTGTGTATGTGTATCTCTCTATCTATCTATCTATCCACCCATCTATCTCTATATATATTTATCTCTCTCTCTCTATATGTATATATGTATATATATAATTTTTTTTTCTTTTAAATATATATATATATATATATATATATATATATACATAGAGAGAGAGAGATGGAAATACTTTTTTAAACATGTTTTCACCTCATTTTTACCTTCTTTTTTTCTTCTCTCCATGTTTTCCTTCTTTCCTATGCTGCTGCTTCTTATTTTTCTTCTTTTTCAGACCCTATCATTGCACTATTGCTTATTCAATACCACCAGCAGATGGAGACACTATATTACAACATTAGTTGTGAGCAGCAGTTTGTACAAACAAATGCCTCATAGCTGATGTCCTATCCACCTAGGCACATAGGCACCACCTATTGTCTATTGCCTGCAGTAGGGGCCCACTGGACTAGCCAGCAAGCAGCTGCAGCAAATAAACAGATAATCTTTCTTTCCAACACTGAAACCTGGTGGTGCATTTAATATATGCTATCAGATAGGGGACATATCAGATATTAAACTGATATAAACAGACACCACATTTGATACCAGCCAAAAGGAAGGATGAGAAGTGATAACTGTGAAAGGGGAGGAACCAACGCTGTCCCCTTCACATGCACCATCATTACTTGTAGGAAGGGAGGCTGGCTGGCAGCCTCCCATACACACTCTGGCTGGGTGGCAGTCACCCACCAGTACACACAGCAGACCCTAAACCCATATCATTATTGCTAAGCAGGAAGATGGGAGTCCATTTCACTCTGATGGACCATTTTTAAATGCAATCCATAACCTGGCTTTGGCAGGAACCCTTCTTACTCCTCCTACTTGCATTTGATACTGGGTTTAGGATTGGCATAGGAAACACACACACACACACACACACACACACATACAAGCACACACTTACCTGTGTTGCCTGCTGACGCCTCCTTGGCTGTCCCCAAACGGTATAAAACCAACAGCCACGGGAAGCTGTAAGGATAGAGGACATACCTGCATCCTATTGGACTCACTTGTCTTGGTTAAATCCAACTTATTTGACAACCTATGGTGCTGCTACTTCTGCTCATGGCAGTGCTGCTTCTGACAAGGCTGTTCTTTGGTGGGCCTAGGCGACATCACAATCTCCATGGTTACATACACAACAAAGGTCAGATGTTGTTTACACCTGGCCATGCCAGTGGTATTGAGTAGCATATCCCAGTGCTAAGGGTCCTGGGTGCAACAATCTTTCAATGGGGAATAGCCGCACTGAGTTTGTCAAGTGCACCCATGTTTGCAACTCCAACAATACACACATATGTATGTATGTATGTATGTGTGTGTATGTGTGTATGTATGTCTATCTATCTATCTATCTATTCATCTATCCACCCATCTATCTCTATATATATTTATCTCTCTCTCTCTATATGTATGTATATATATATATATATATATATATATATATAATTTTTTTTTCTTTTAAATATATATATATATATATATATATATATATATGTATATACATAGAGAGAGAGAGAGAGAGATGGAAATACTTTTTTAAACATGTTTTCACCTCATTTTTACCTTCTTTTTTTCTTCTCTCCATGTTTTCCTTCTTTCCTATGCTGCTGCTTCTTATTTTTCTTCTTTTTCAGACCCTATCATTGCACTATTGCTTATTCAATACCACCAGCAGATGGAGACACTATATTACAACATTAGTTGTGAGCAGCAGTTTGTACAAACAAATGCCTCATAGCTGATGTCCTATCCACCTAGGCACCACCTATTGTCTATTGCCTGCAGTAGGGGCCCACTGGACTAGCCAGCAAGCAGCTGCAGCAAATAAACAGATAATCTTTCTTTCCAACACTGAAACCTGGTGGTGCACTTAATATATGCTACCAGATAGGGAACATATCAGATATTAAACTGATATAAACAGACACCACATTTGATACCAGCCAAAAGGAAGGATGAGAAGTGATAACTGTGAAAGGGGAGGAACCAACGCTGTCCCCTTCACATGCACCATCACTACTTGTAGGAAGGGAGGCTGGCTGGCAGCCTCCCATACACACTCTGGCTGGGTGGCAGTCACCCACCAGTACACACAGCAGACCCTAAACCCATATCATTATTGCTAAGCAGGAAGATGGGAGTCCATTTCACTCTGATGGACCATTTTTAAATGCAATCCATAACCTGGCTTTGGCAGGAACCCTTCTTACTCCTCCTACTTGCATTTGATACTGGGTTTAGGATCTGCATAGGAAACACACACACACACACACACACACACACAAGCACACACTTACCTGTGTTGCCTGCTGACGCCTCCTTGGCTGTCCCCAAACGGTATAAAACCAACAGCCACGGGAAGCTGTAAGGATAGAGGACATACCTGCATCCTATTGGACTCACTTGTCTTGGTTAAATCCAACTTATTTGACAACCTATGGTGCTGCTACTTCTGCTCATGGCAGTGCTGCTTCTGACAAGGCTGTTCTTTGGTGAGCCTAGGCGACATCACAATCTCCATGGTTACATACACAACAAAGGTCAGATGTTGTTTACACCTGGCCATGCCAGTGGTATTGAGTAGCATATCACAGTGCTAAGGGTCCTGGGTGCAACAATCTTTCAATGGGGAATAGCCGCATTGAGTTTGTCAAGTGCACCCATGTTTGCAACTCCAACAATACACACATATCTATGTATGTATGTATGTGTGTATGTGTGTATGTGTGTATGTGTATCTCTCTATCTATCTATCTATCCACCCATCTATCTCTATATATATTTATCTCTCTCTCTCTATATGTATATATGTATATATATAATTTTTTTTTCTTTTAAATATATATATATATATATATATATATATATATACATAGAGAGAGAGAGATGGAAATACTTTTTTAAACATGTTTTCACCTCATTTTTACCTTCTTTTTTTCTTCTCTCCATGTTTTCCTTCTTTCCTATGCTGCTGCTTCTTATTTTTCTTCTTTTTCAGACCCTATCATTGCACTATTGCTTATTCAATACCACCAGCAGATGGAGACACTATATTACAACATTAGTTGTGAGCAGCAGTTTGTACAAACAAATGCCTCATAGCTGATGTCCTATCCACCTAGGCACATAGGCACCACCTATTGTCTATTGCCTGCAGTAGGGGCCCACTGGACTAGCCAGCAAGCAGCTGCAGCAAATAAACAGATAATCTTTCTTTCCAACACTGAAACCTGGTGGTGCATTTAATATATGCTATCAGATAGGGGACATATCAGATATTAAACTGATATAAACAGACACCACATTTGATACCAGCCAAAAGGAAGGATGAGAAGTGATAACTGTGAAAGGGGAGGAACCAACGCTGTCCCCTTCACATGCACCATCATTACTTGTAGGAAGGGAGGCTGGCTGGCAGCCTCCCATACACACTCTGGCTGGGTGGCAGTCACCCACCAGTACACACAGCAGACCCTAAACCCATATCATTATTGCTAAGCAGGAAGATGGGAGTCCATTTCACTCTGATGGACCATTTTTAAATGCAATCCATAACCTGGCTTTGGCAGGAACCCTTCTTACTCCTCCTACTTGCATTTGATACTGGGTTTAGGATTGGCATAGGAAACACACACACACACACACACACACACACATACAAGCACACACTTACCTGTGTTGCCTGCTGACGCCTCCTTGGCTGTCCCCAAACGGTATAAAACCAACAGCCACGGGAAGCTGTAAGGATAGAGGACATACCTGCATCCTATTGGACTCACTTGTCTTGGTTAAATCCAACTTATTTGACAACCTATGGTGCTGCTACTTCTGCTCATGGCAGTGCTGCTTCTGACAAGGCTGTTCTTTGGTGGGCCTAGGCGACATCACAATCTCCATGGTTACATACACAACAAAGGTCAGATGTTGTTTACACCTGGCCATGCCAGTGGTATTGAGTAGCATATCCCAGTGCTAAGGGTCCTGGGTGCAACAATCTTTCAATGGGGAATAGCCGCACTGAGTTTGTCAAGTGCACCCATGTTTGCAACTCCAACAATACACACATATGTATGTATGTATGTATGTGTGTGTATGTGTGTATGTATGTCTATCTATCTATCTATCTATTCATCTATCCACCCATCTATCTCTATATATATTTATCTCTCTCTCTCTATATGTATGTATATATATATATATATATATATATATATATAATTTTTTTTTCTTTTAAATATATATATATATATATATATATATATATATGTATATACATAGAGAGAGAGAGAGAGAGATGGAAATACTTTTTTAAACATGTTTTCACCTCATTTTTACCTTCTTTTTTTCTTCTCTCCATGTTTTCCTTCTTTCCTATGCTGCTGCTTCTTATTTTTCTTCTTTTTCAGACCCTATCATTGCACTATTGCTTATTCAATACCACCAGCAGATGGAGACACTATATTACAACATTAGTTGTGAGCAGCAGTTTGTACAAACAAATGCCTCATAGCTGATGTCCTATCCACCTAGGCACCACCTATTGTCTATTGCCTGCAGTAGGGGCCCACTGGACTAGCCAGCAAGCAGCTGCAGCAAATAAACAGATAATCTTTCTTTCCAACACTGAAACCTGGTGGTGCACTTAATATCTGCTATCAGATAGGGGACATATCAGATATTAAACTGATATAAACAGACACCACATTTGATACCAGCCAAAAGGAAGGATGAGAAGTGATAACTGTGAAAGGGGAGGAACCAACGCTGTCCCCTTCACATGCACCATCATTACTTGTAGGAAGGGAGGCTGGCTGGCAGCCTCCCATACACACTCTGGCTGGGTGGCAGTCACCCACCAGTACACACAGCAGACCCTAAACCCATATCATTATTGCTAAGCAGGAAGATGGGAGTCCATTTCACTCTGATGGACCATTTTTAAATGCAATCCATAACCTGGCTTTGGCAGGAACCCTTCTTACTCCTCCTACTTGCATTTGATACTGGGTTTAGGATCTGCATAGGAAACACACACACACAAACACATACAAGCACACACTTACCTGTGTTCCCTGCTGACGCCTCCTTGGCTGTCCCCAAACGGTATAAAACCAACAGCCACGGGAAGCTGTAAGGATAGAGGACATACCTGCATCCTATTGGACTCACTTGTCTTGGTTAAATCCAACTTATTTGACAACCTATGGTGCTGCTACTTCTGCTCATGGCAGTGCTGCTTCTGACAAGGCTGTTCTTTGGTGGGCCTAGGCGACATCACAATCTCCATGGTTACATACGCAACAAAGGTCAGATGTTGTTTACACCTGGCCATGCCAGTGGTATTGAGTAGCATATCCCAGTGCTAAGGGTCCTGGGTGCAACAATCTTTCAATGGGGAATAGCCGCACTGAGTTTGTCAAGTGCACCCATGTTTGCAACTCCAACAATACACACATATGTATGTATGTGTGTATGTGTGTATGTGTGTATGTGTGTATGTGTGTATGTATGTCTATCTATCTATCTATCTATCTATCTATCTATCTATCCACCCATCTATCTCTATATATATTTATCTCTCTCTCTCTATATGTATATATATATATATATATATATATATATAATTTTTTTTTCTTTTAAATATATATATATATATATATATATATATATGTATATACATATAGAGAGAGAGAGAGAGATGGAAATACTTTTTTAAACATGTTTTCACCTCATTTTTACCTTCTTTTTTTCTTCTCTCCATGTTTTCCTTCTTTCCTATGCTGCTGCTTCTTATTTTTCTTCTTTTTCAGACCCTATCATTGCACTATTGCTTATTCAATACCACCAGCAGATGGAGACACTATATTACAACATTAGTTGTGAGCAGCAGTTTGTACAAACAAATGCCTCATAGCTGATGTCCTATCCACCTAGGCACATAGGCACCACCTATTGTCTATTGCCTGCAGTAGGGGCCCACTGGACTAGCCAGCAAGCAGCTGCAGCAAATAAACAGATAATCTTTCTTTCCAACACTGAAACCTGGTGGTGCATTTAATATATGCTATCAGATAGGGGACATATCAGATATTAAACTGATATAAACAGACACCACATTTGATACCAGCCAAAAGGAAGGATGAGAAGTGATAACTGTGAAAGGGGAGGAACCAACGCTGTCCCCTTCACATGCACCATCACTACTTGTAGGAAGGGAGGCTGGCTGGCAGCCTCCCATACACACTCTGGCTGGGTGGCAGTCACCCACCAGTACACACAGCAGACCCTAAACCCATATCATTATTGCTAAGCAGGAAGATGGGAGTCCATTTCACTCTGATGGACCATTTTTAAATGCAATCCATAACCTGGCTTTGGCAGGAACCCTTCTTACTCCTCCTACTTGCATTTGATACTGGGTTTAGGATCTGCATAGGAAACACACACACACACACACACACACACACACACACATACAAGCACACACTTACCTGTGTTGCCTGCTGACGCCTCCTTGGCTGTCCCCAAACGGTATAAAACCAACAGCCACGGGAAGCTGTAAGGATAGAGGACATACCTGCATCCTATTGGACTCACTTGTCTTGGTTAAATCCAACTTATTTGACAACCTATGGTGCTGCTACTTCTGCTCATGGCAGTGCTGCTTCTGACAAGGCTGTTCTTTGGTGGGCCTAGGCGACATCACAATCTCCATGGTTACATACACAACAAAGGTCAGATGTTGTTTACACCTGGCCATGCCAGTGGTATTGAGTAGCATATCCCAGTGCTAAGGGTCCTGGGTGCAACAATCTTTCAATGGGGAATAGCCGCACTGAGTTTGTCAAGTGCACCCATGTTTGCAACTCCAACAATACACACATATGTATGTATGTATGTATGTGTGTATGTGTGTATGTATGTCTATCTATCTATCTATCTATCCACCCATCTATCTCTATATATATATTTATCTCTCTCTCTCTATATGTATATATATATATATATATATATATATATATAATTTTTTTTTCTTTTAAATATATATATATATATATATATAGAGAGAGAGAGATGGAAATACTTTTTTAAACATGTTTTCACCTCATTTTTACCTTCTTTTTTTCTTCTCTCCATGTTTTCCTTCTTTCCTATGCTGCTGCTTCTTATTTTTCTTCTTTTTCAGACCCTATCATTGCACTATTGCTTATTCAATACCACCAGCAGATGGAGACACTATATTACAACATTAGTTGTGAGCAGCAGTTTGTACAAACAAATGCCTCATAGCTGATGTCCTATCCACCTAGGCACATAGGCACCACCTATTGTCTATTGCCTGCAGTAGGGGCCCACTGGACTAGCCAGCAAGCAGCTGCAGCAAATAAACAGATAATCTTTCTTTCCAACACTGAAACTTGGTGGTGCGTTTAATATATGCTATCAGATAGGGGACATATCAGATATTAAACTGATATAAACAGACACCACATTTGATACCAGCCAAAAGGAAGGATGAGAAGTGATAACTGTGAAAGGGAAGGAACCAACGCTGTCCCCTTCACATGCACCATCATTACTTGTAGGAAGGGAGGCTGGCTGGCAGCCTCCCATACACACTCTGGCTGGGTGGCAGTCACCCACCAGTACACACAGCAGACCCTAAACCCATATCATTATTGCTAAGCAGGAAGATGGGAGTCCATTTCACTCTGATGGACCATTTTTAAATGCAATCCATAACCTGGCTTTGGCAGGAACCCTTCTTACTCCTCCTACTTGCATTTGATACTGGGTTTAGGATCTGCATAGGAAACACACACACACACACACACACACACACACACACACACACACACACACACATACAAGCACACACTTACCTGTGTTGCCTGCTGACGCCTCCTTGGCTGTCCCCAAACGGTATAAAACCAACAGCCACGGGAAGCTGTAAGGATAGAGGACATACCTGCATCCTATTGGACTCACTTGTCTTGGTTAAATCCAACTTATTTGACAACCTATGGTGCTGCTACTTCTGCTCATGGCAGTGCTGCTTCTGACAAGGCTGTTCTTTGGTGGGCCTAGGCGACATCACAATCTCCATGGTTACATACACAACAAAGGTCAGATGTTGTTTACACCTGGCCATGCCAGTGGTATTGAGTAGCATATCCCAGTGCTAAGGGTCCTGGGTGCAACAATCTTTCAATGGGGAATAGCCGCACTGAATTTGTCAAGTGCACCCATGTTTGCAACTCCAACAATACACACATATGTATGTATGTATGTATGTATGTGTGTATGTGTGTATGTGTGTATGTGTGTATGTGTGTATGTATGTCTATCTATCTATCTATCTATCTATCCACCCATCTATCTCTATATATATTTATATCTCTCTCTCTCTATATATGTATATATATATATATATAATTTTTTTTTCTTTTAAATATATATATATATATATATATATATATATATATATATATATATATATATATGTATATACATATAGAGAGAGAGAGAGATGGAAATACTTTTTTAAACATGTTTTCACCTCATTTTTACCTTCTTTTTTTCTTCTCTCCATGTTTTCCTTCTTTCCTATGCTGCTGCTTCTTATTTTTCTTCTTTTTCAGACCCTATCATTGCACTATTGCTTATTCAATACCACCAGCAGATGGAGACACTATATTACAACATTAGTTGTGAGCAGCAGTTTGTACAAACAAATGCCTCATAGCTGATGTCCTATCCACCTAGGCACAACCTATTGTCTTTTGCCTGCAGTAGTGACCCACTGGACTAGCCAGCAAGCAGCTGCAGCAGCAAATAAACAGGTAATCTTTCTTTCCAACACTGAAACCTGGTGGTGCACTTAATATATGCTACCAGATAGGGGACATATCAGATATTAAACTGATATAAACAGACACCACATTTGATACCAGCCAAAAGGAAGGATGAGAAGTGATAACTGTGAAAGGGGAGGAACCAACGCTGTCCCCTTCACATGCACCATCACTACTTGTAGGAAGGGAGGCTGGCTGGCAGCCTCCCATACACACTCTGGCTGGGTGGCAGTCACCCACCAGTACACACAGCAGACCCTAAACCCATATCATTATTGCTAAGCAGGAAGATGGGAGTCCATTTCACTCTAATGGACCATTTTTAAATGCAATCCATAACCTGGCTTTGGCAGGAACCCTTCTTACTCCTCCTACTTGCATTTGATACTGGGTTTAGGATCTGCATAGGAAACACACACACACACACACACACACACACACACACACAAGCACACACTTACCTGTGTTGCCTGCTGACGCCTCCTTGGCTGTCCCCAAACGGTATAAAACCAACAGCCACGGGAAGCTGTAAGGATAGAGGACATACCTGCATCCTATTGGACTCACTTGTCTTGGTTAAATCCAACTTATTTGACAACCTATGGTGCTGCTACTTCTGCTCATGGCAGTGCTGCTTCTGACAAGGCTGTTCTTTGGTGGGCCTAGGCGACATCACAATCTCCATGGTTACATACACAACAAAGGTCAGATGTTGTTTACACCTGGCCATGCCAGTGGTATTGAGTAGCATATCCCAGTGCTAAGGGTCCTGGGTGCAACAATCTTTCAATGGGGAATAGCCGCACTGAGTTTGTCAAGTGCACCCATGTTTGCAACTCCAACAATACACACGTATGTATGTATGTATGTATGTATGTATGTGTATCTATCTATCTATCTATCTATCTATCTATCCACCCAACTCTCTCTATATATATTTATCTCTCTCTCTATATGTATATATATATATATATATATATATATATATGTATATACATATATAGAGAGAGAGAGAGATGGAAATACTTTTTTAAACATGTTTTCACCTCATTTTTACCTTCTTTTTTTCTTCTCTCCATGTTTTCCTTCTTTCCTATGCTGCTGTTTCTTATTTTTCTTCTTTTTCAAACCCTATCATTGCACTATTGCTTATTCAATACCACCAGCAGATGGAGACACTATATTACAACATTAGTTGTGAGCAGCAGTTTGTACAAACAAATGCCTCATAGCTGATGTCCTATCCACCTAGGCACATAGGCACCACCTATTGTCTTTTGCCTGCAGTAGGGACCCACTGGACTAGCCAGCAAGCAGCTGCAGCTGCAGCAAATAAACAGATAACCTTTCTTTCCAACACTGAAACCTGGTGGTGCACTTAATATCTGCTATCAGATAGGGGACATATCAGATATTAAACTGATATAAACAGACACCACATTTGATACCAGCCAAAAGGAAGGATGAGAAGTGATAACTGTGAAAGGGGAGGAACCAACGCTGTCCCCTTCACATGCACCATCACTACTTGTAGGAAGGGAGGCTGGCTGGCAGCCTCCCATACACACTCTGGCTGGGTGGCAGTCACCCACCAGTACACACAGCAGACCCTAAACCCATATCATTATTGCTAAGCAGGAAGATGGGAGTCCATTTCACTCTGATGGACCATTTTTAAATGCAATCCATAACCTGGCTTTGGCAGGAACCCTTCTTACTCCTCCTACTTGCATTTGATACTGGGTTTAGGATCTGCATAGGAAACACACACACACACACACAAGCACACACTTACCTGTGTTGCCTGCTGACGCCTCCTTGGCTGTCCCCAAACGGTATAAAACCAACAGCCACGGGCAGGGCCGGACTGGGGATAAAAACCAGCCCTGGAAAAAGTTGCATACCAGCCCCATATTGCGTAATTTTTCAAGCTCATGGCATATCGTAATTATATACTTGTTCATAAAAGGGGAAAGCATTCATTTTAAAACACATACATAAATATGAATATGAACTTTGCACTTCAATAGCTTTATTGTAGACCAGCTTTTCCCAACCAGGGTGCCTCCAGCATGTCCAGACAGCTTTTGGCTGCTTGGGCATGCTGGAAAATGTAGTTTTGCAACAGCTGGAGGCACCCTGGTTGGAAAACACTACAGTAGACCATTATTCCATGCAACTGGGTCAGAACTAAGAATAATCCAAAAATGTTTACTTTAAAGAATAGAAGACAATAATAATAATAATAATAATCTCTTACTTTGTATAAGTTACTCAACATACACCAAACCAGCAGTTGATAAATAGACCATAGACCACAGACCAGTATAACCAACAACAGCTCTATACAAGGTTCAAATAATTGTACCACACTATGACTACACATTACCTCCACATAGTAACAGGATAATATTACCATACAAATACTGAATAAACCCCTTTACACAGAAGTTAGTGCCTCAGCTCTACACAGGCTCTACAGACCATATAAGAGATTACATAAAGTTACATCAGGTGACGTCTTCTCTGATCGGTGTCAGTCAATTTCCTTTTCTTATCCATCCGGCCCAGACCGTCATGACTATTTCTTCCAGCCACAACTCCACAGAACCTGCCAAACAAACATTTAAGACTCTGCACTTTTCCAGCGCTTATAGCGCTCAGTATAGTGGGTAGAAAAGTGGGTTGGGGGGAAGAGTAGGTAGCCCCCCCTCCTTTAGGCAGTTGGTCACTCAAGGGGGTAGACAGGTCCCTTTACATCGTTTCCCCCATCACACAGGTAAAGCCCACAGTGGCTAGGTAGGGAATACCCCTATAAGATAGGATACCCAAGCAGATCGATAATGTACCTAGTAGGTGATGCCTCCAGGTAGGTAATATCCCCAGTAGGTAGTAGTTGATGCCTCCAGGTAGGTCGTATTTATTGCCCCCAGTAAGCATGTAGTAGGTAATGCCCCCAGTAGGTATGTAGAAGGTAATGCCCCCAGTAGGTAGTGCCCCCAGATAGGTAATGCCCCCAGTAGGTAGTTTCATCAGGTAGGTAATGCCCCCATTAGGTAACGTTTTTTTGATGGAATAAATCACCCCGTTTTTCACTTTATGGAGTACTGCACTGGCTTTATTTTTCTAGATAGATAGATAGATATGAGATAGATAGATAGACAGATAGATATGAGATAGATAGATAGATAGATATACAGCAACAGAAGAATGCAGCAGGACACTGCCAGCACAAAGATATAGGTGCAACATGAATATGCAGTTAAAACATGAAGAGCTATACAGCTATGGTGTAATAGATGCAAATGTGAAACTATGAAATAGTGAGGCACTTAGGGGGAGATGTATCAATGTTGTTGTTGGTAGACGTTTTTTGTAGATCATTTTGGTTGGTCTAAATTTGGAGCAATTTCTCCAAATTTATCAAACTTGTGCAAGCCCCATGATAAATTTCGTGCAATGGTCTAAATCTCCACAAAGTTCTATTTGTAGACCTGATCTACACCTCACAGGAATAGTGGTGTATCCTGGACGCTGGGCTTTCGTTCTATTGTTTTTCAGGATTTCACTGAGGTTTTTTGGGGGGGAGATTTATCAAAAACTGTACAGAGAAAGAGTAGTGCAGTTGCCCATGACAACCAATCAGATTGCTTCTTTACAAAAATGAAAGGAGCAATCTGATAGGTTGCTATGGGCAACTGCACCACTCTTCCTCTACATAGGTTTTGATTAATCTCTCCCCTTGTGTTTTTTCTTGCATTTTTGCTGGTGTGCGGAAACAAACATTTTTGTACCCTGTGTGCATTTTTTTCACTGCAGGTACTACTCCATGGGTCGGATGCAGAGCGCCAGCCCCACAGGGTGTAAGGAGGTGAGGAGTGATGTATAGCATATACATATACAGGGTGGAGAGCATCACTACTTACCTCCGCCCACTGTATAGTATACAGGGGGCATAGTGTATCCATGTATACTATACAGGAGCCCAGCAAGGAAAGAATTAACCCACACTGCAGCTCTGAGTTAAATCTTTGTGCGCTCTCCTGTATATACAGCCATCTATAGATGACTGTATATACAGGATACAGTAGGCAGACAAGAACAGTTGGAGGCTCCCTGTTACACACTGCAGTATGGGCGCACTCACCAGGTGAGATCGCAAATGATGTCCTAACCTTTTTTTTTTTCTCTTTTCAGATACGTGAATGGGGAGGACTACGTCAGATTCAGTGTATTGCGATGATGACCAGCTTTTTTTTAATGTCAATAAAAGGTTTAATGAGGGCTGTGTGGGGAGTGTTTTTTTTTTTTTTATATACATTTTTTTTCAATGCCTGGCTTAGCGTTAGCCGCAAAAACAGCTAGCACTAACCCCCTATTATTACCCCGTTACCCACCGCCACAGGGTTGCCGGGAAGAGCCAGTACCAACAGGCCTGGAGTGTCAAAAATAGCACTCCTGGCTGGGGTTATTTAGGTTGGGGAGAGCCAGTAACAATGGTCCTCGCCCACACTGGTAACGTCAGGCTGTTGTGATTGGTTGGTATCTGACTGACACTGAAAATATGGGGAACCACACACTTTTTTTTATTACAAAAAAAAAACAACACATAGGCTTCCCCATATTTTCAGTGTCAATCAGACACCAACCAATCAGCAACAGCCTGACATTACCAGAATGGGCAAGGACCATTGTTACTGGCCCTCCCCAGCCTAAATAACCCCAGCCTGTTACCGCCTATGCCAAGGAGCGCTATTTTTGATGCTCCGGGCCTGTTGGTACCGGCTCTTCCCGGCACCCCTGTGGCGGTGATAATTGTGGGGTAATAATTGGGGGTTAGTGCTAGCTGTTTTCGGGGCTAACGCTAAGGCCAGCTTAGTAATAGATTCCGTCTACAATACGGCTTCCACTACTAAGCCTGAAATTTCAATTATAAAAAACACAACACATGAAATAAAAAATGTATTTAAAAAAACACTCCCCCACAGCCCTCGTTAACCCTTTTATTGACATTAAAAAAATGCTAGTCATCGTCACACTCCACCGAATCTCAGGTAGTCCTCTGCATTCACTTATCTGAAATGACAATAAAAACACGAAAAATGGGTCAGTACATTTTTGGCGCTCTCCCCTGGGGAGAGCGCACATAATGCAGTGTGTTCCTAAAGAGGGAGCCTCCAATTTTGTTGCTAAACTACAACTCCCATCATGGGGGCTGTAGGTAAACAACAGCTGGAGTCTCCCAGTTTGGGAACACACTGCCAGAAAGGCTCTGTTCCCATTATGCAAAACGCATAATGAGAACAGAGCCATACTTACCACCCTGGCTTCAGGCCTGGACTGTGAAGCTCCGCCCCCTAATGATGTCATCACTAGGGGGCAGGGGCGGAGAAGTTGCAAGGGGTCTCAAGAGTGCGACCCCTGAGATCCGTCAGTCTGCCCTTGGACTACTACTCCCATCATGGGAAATGTTGTGTCCCATGATGGGAGTAGTTGTAGTACCACAGTGCTGAGGGATGGCTCTTACACATCCCCCAGCTGTGAAACTGTATTGTGACTGTTAGGACTACTACTCCCATCATGGACAGGCTCTGTCCATGATGGGAGTTGTAGTCCTCGGGCTGAAGGACAGATCGCAGCAGGTCATTCTCCAGAGACCCGCTGCGATCTGCATTTACTAACTTAAAAAGCCAGCGGTACATGCGGCAACACTGCACTCCCTGCCGCCTCCTGTATACAGATGTCACGATTCATAATCCCCGCCGCCGGGAGACCGGAGCTCTGATTGGTGGAAAGCTATTCACCACTATACACCAATCAGAGCTCCTGTCTTCTGGCGGGGATTATGAATTGTGACAGGTCTATACAGGGGAGCAGGTGGACCCGCTTCTACAGTATATAATTGTTATGTGTACTGTACCTCCCCCCCCCCAGACTAATACTGACCCCTTCTATAGTGAGCGCTGGGACCGCTGTGTGATTGACAGGTCCCCAGCGCAAGTGTCCGGCCCCACTGACCTTTATATGTAATAAATCTTTATGATACACACTGCCCGTCCTCCTCTTCATTCTTCTGATACCGGAGACGCGCGGCTTCTGTATCATAGTCTATAGACAGAGCGCCCCCTCCCTGCCTCCACACTGCACGGGGCTGGGGCCAGACAACGGTAGGGGGCGCTCTGACTATAGTGAAAGCAGAAGCCGCGCGGCTCCGGTATCAGAAGAATGAAGAGGAGGACGGGCAGTGTGTATTATAAAGATTTATAACATATAAAGGTCAGTGGGGCCGGACACTTGCGCTGGGGACCTGTCAATCACACAGCGGTCCCAGCGCTCACTATAGAAGGGGTCAGTATTAGTCTGGGGGGGAAATACACATAACAATTATATACAGTAGAAGCGGCTCCACTCGCTCCCCTGTATAGACCTGTCACAATTCATAATCCCCACCAGAAGACAGGAGCTCTGATTGGTGTATAGTGGTGAATAGCTTTCCACCAATCAGAGCTCCCCTCTCCCGGAGGCGGGGATTATGAATTGTGACATCTGCATACGGGAGCCGGCGGTAGCGCAGTAGAGCCGCATGTACCGCCGGCTTTTTACGTTAATAAATGCAGATTGCAGCGGGTCTCTGGAGAATGACCTGCTGCGATCTGTCCTTCAGCCCCAGGACTACAACTCCCATAATGGACAGAGTCTGTCCATGATTGGAGTAGTAGTCCTAACAGTCACAATAGAGTCCCACAGACGGGGGATGTGCGTCTCTCAGTGCTGCAGTACTACAACTACTCCCATTATGGGACAGATTCTGTCCCATGATGGGAGTAGTTGTAGTACTGCAGTGCTGAGAGACGGCTCCTGCTTCCCCCACCTGCATCTTCCACCGTATGCCATTTTCTACGAGTCCTTGCTAGCACTCTTAGGTTTAGACTACTTTTCTTGCAAAAAAGCGCAATTGCGCAAAAAAAACATCTACTTTTTTTTTTGCGCAATTGATAAATACCAGTCCACTGGATTAGGTGGTGTACTGTAGACCAAACTGGTGACAACTTTAGAAAACTGTCCACCAAAAAAAACGCAGCTCTATGCAAAAAAAGCGCAATTGCGCAAAATTTGTAGACGTGAAAAATGGTCTAAATGCAATGATACATCTCCCCCTTAGCTCGCAAATTTGTCTCCGCCGGCGGTCAAATAGCTTGGACCGTCCCACCGCGATAAGGTGGCCTCCCTTGGCACCCCACCCACCTCTATCAGGTGTGTATATAAGGTGTCTTGGATGTTCCAGACCCTGACATGCTTACTGAACTGTTCACACAGAGGCATATTCACAGTGTAGGGTCCGTCCCAAGGAGGCCACCTTATCGCGGTGGGACGGTCCAAGCTATTTGACCGCCGGCGGAGACAAATTTGCGAGCTAAGTGCCTCACTATTTCATAGTTTCACATTTGCATCTATTACACCATAGCTGAATAGCTCTTCATGTTTTAACTGCATATTCATGTTGCACCTATATCTTTGTGCTGTCAGTGTGCTGCTGCATTCTTCTGTTGCTGTATATCTAGCCTAGTAGCATGCACCTGTAGGCCAGGTCCATATAATAGTTTGGTATCAACTAAAGTGCTGGCTGACTTATTCTTTGTCTAGATAGATAGATAGATAGATAGATAGATATGAGATAGATAGATAAACAGATAGATATGAGATAGATATAAGAGAGATATGAGATAGATAGATAGACAGATAGATATGAGATAGATATAAGAGAGATATGAGATAGATAGATAGACAGATAGATATGAGATGGATAGATAAATAGGTGATAGATATGAGATAGATAGATAGATAGATAGATATGAGAGAGATAGATAGACAGATAGATAGATAGATAGATAAAGTAAATATATGCAGCACACCAATATCCGTGAATCAAACTAGCAGTGTTTTCTTCCATGATGCAGTAGACAATGTTTCGGTGATCTCTCATCACCATTTTCAAGTCTTGAAAATGGTGATGATGAGAGATCACCGAAACGTTGGTGAAAAATGAAAGGAGCGATCTGATTGGTTGCTATGGGCAACTGGGCAATTTTTCCTCTGCACAGGTTTTAATAAATCTCCCCCTAAGTGCTTGCACCATCTACAAGTCTGAAGTATTGTCTGGAGGTGCTGCTTTTATTTGGACTAGATAGATAGATAGATAGATAGATAGTAGATTGATATGATATAGATAGATAGATAGATAGATAGATAGATATGAGATAGATATGAGATAGATATGAGATAGATAAATAAATAGATAGATATGAGATAGATAGATATAGATAGATAGAATATAGATAGATATGAGATAGATAGATAGATAGATATGAGATAGATATGAGATAGATAGATAAATAGATAGATATGAGATAGATAGATAGATAGAATATAGATAGATATGAGATAGATAGATAGATATAGATAGATAGAATATAAAAAGATATGAGAGAGATAGATATATATGAGATAGATATGAGAGAGATATGATAGATAGATAGATAGATAGATATGAGAGAGAGATGGTAGATACATAGATATGAGATAGATAGATAGATATGAGATAGATAGATATGAGATGGAGAGATCGATATGAGATAGATAGATAGATATGCGATAGATAGATAGATATGAGATAGATCGATATGAGATAGATAGATAGATAGATAGATAGATATGAGATAGATAGATAGGAGATAGATAGATAGATAGGAGATAGATAGATAGATAGATAGATAGATAGGAGATAGATAGATAGATAGGAGATAGATAGATAGATAGATAGATAGATAGGAGATAGATAGATAGATATATAGGAGATAGATAGATATGAGATGATAGATAGATAGATATGAGATAGATAGATATGAGATAGATATGAGATAGATAGATATGAGATAAATATGAGATAGATATGAGATAGATAGATATGAGACAGATAGATATGAGATAGATATATAGATAGATATGAGATAGATAGATAGATATGAGATGATAGATAGATAGATAGGAAATAGATAGATATGAGATAGGTAGATAGATAGATATGAGATAGATAGATAGATAGATATGAGATGATAGATAGATAGATAGGAGATAGATAGATATATATGAGATGATAGATAGATAGGTCTGAGATAGATAGATAGATAGATAGATAGATATGAGATAGATAGATAGATAGATAGATAGATAGATAGATAGATAGATATGAGATAGATAGATATGAGATAGATAGATAGATATGAGATAGATATGAGATAGATAGATAGATATGAGATAGATAGATAGATATGAGATAGATAGATGGAGATGAGATAGATATGAGATAGATAGATAGATAGATATGAGATAGATAGACAGATATGACATGATAGATAGATAGATAGGAGATAGATAGATAGATATGAGATAGATAGATAGGAGATGATAGATAGATAGATAGATAGATAGGAGATAGATAGGAGATAGATAGATATGAGATAGAGATCGATATGAGAGAGATGGATAGATACATATGAGATAGATACATAGTTTTGCAACAGCTGGAGGCACCCTGGTTGAGAAACAATAAGATGGAGGTAAATAGGCACATCTCATTGTCTCTTAAAGGAAAAGTCTCATGCTCAAAATCTTTCCCCTTAAGCTTTACATCGCGAGGTGGGGGGGGTCCGACTGCTGGGGCCCCCTGCGATC
The DNA here is from genome assembly GCF_029499605.1 of Hyla sarda. Taxonomy (NCBI): domain Eukaryota; kingdom Metazoa; phylum Chordata; class Amphibia; order Anura; family Hylidae; genus Hyla; species Hyla sarda. Next base: position 1,243,880 of record NW_026609824.1, read on the forward strand.
TCCTGTTTGGAGCCCCCGTGCACTAGCACAAGAGCGCATCACGACCTTCGCCTGAAGCGGAGGCCGCCACGCCCCCTCCATATAGTTCTATGGGAGAGCCGCGCACTTGTGCTAGTGCATGGGGGCTCCAAACAAGTGATCGCAGGGGGCACCAGTGGTTGGACCTCCCGCAATCTAAAACTTCGGATAGGGGAAATGTTTTTGAGCATGAAACTTATCCTTTAATCAGGGTGCCTCTAGCTATGGCAAAACTACAACTCCCACCATGTCTACATTGCCAAAGGCATGCTGGGAGGTGTAGTTTTGCAACAGCTGGAGGCACCCTGGTTGAGAAACAATGAGATGGAGGTTTTTAGGCACTCTCTCATTGATTCTTAACCAGGGTGCCTCCAGCTGTGGCAAAACTATAACTCCCAGTATGCCCACATTGTGTAGTATGGGCTAGCCAGTTCAGAGGACACTGAGCTGTACCCACTGCCCTGGGTGCTATATATATATATAGCAGGTACCTCACACAGCTTAGCAGTATATCACTCTATACCAATGTCTGTGCTGTGCCCTCCGGCAGCATCATACTGCATATACTACTTTGTATATAGTATAGGCCAGACAGGTCATAGGGCACAGCACAGACTGACATTACATCATGCATGCTGCCAGGCCCGGCCACAGTCACTGGGACTTCAGGACGGGCTGACCTCCTACTGACCTGCTGCTTTTTACAAAGATGCCGACACCATTACAGGGGGATCCTGGAGCTCCTCTTACAGGTGGGGAGGCAGAGCCACAGAGGGTGTGAGGCAGGGGCGGACACAGACAGCAGAGGGCCCTTGTGCAAAGAATGTGCCTGGGCCCCCCCCCCCCCAAAAAAAAACATCAATTGTTCAGGACCCCCCCCTCCATGTGTCACTTACTCAGGTGGACTCCCATATGTCACTTGCTCGGGAGGACCCCCCCCCCCTGTATAAGTTTCTAATTATTTATTAAGGCCTCCCATATGCCGCAGCTCATTCAAGCCCCCCCACATTAGGTAGCATAGATTCCCAACATTAGGTAGCATAGATTCCCCACATTAGGTAGCATAGTTTCCTCACATTAAGTAGCATAGTTTCCCCACATTAGGTAGCATATATTCCCTACATTAGGTAGCAGTTTCCCCACATTAGGTAGCATATATTCCCTACATTAGGTAGCAGTTTCCCCACATTAGGTAGCATAGTTTCCCCACATTAGGTAACATAGTTTCCCCAAATTAGGTAGCATAGTTTCCCCACATTAAATAGCACAGATTCCCCACATTAGGTAACATAGTTTCCCCACATTAGGTAGCATAGTTTGCCCACATTAGGTAGCACAGATTCCCCACATTAGGTAACATAGTTTCCCCACATTAGGTAGCATAGTTTCCCTACATTAGGTAGCATAGTTTCCCCACATTAGGTAGCACAGATTCCCCACATTAGGTAACATTGTTTCTCCACATTAGGTAGCATAGTTTCCACACATTAGGTAGCACAGATTCCCCACATTAGGCAACATAGTTTCCCCACATTAGGTAGCATAGTTTCCCCACATTAGGTAGCATAGTTTCCCCACATTAGGTAGCACAGATTCCCCGCATTAGGTAATATAGTTTATCCACATTAAGTAGCATAGATTCCTCACACAGGGATGTGGAAATTCTATCGCCCGACGCCCAGGACAAGTAGTTTTGGGCGCCGGGCAGGTGAATTGTTTATAGATTTAGGCCTGTATCGGGCTAGCAGGGACAGACCAACTTCCCCAATATTTTTCTTTACTGCCGGTGTGAGGCGCAGGAGCGGATGCAAGTATGGAGGGGGCAGCGGGGGCCCCCAGCTGACCGCAGAGTCCGAGGTCGCACGTTCGCATTACATAATTGAGCCACGCCCCCTTATCTAATCCTCCCGGAGGATGGAGGACGCAGCTACACATAACAAAAGAAGACAGGGGGAGAGAAAGGATGTCCACAGCTCGGCACACAGCTCCTCCCCCGCACACAGCTCTATCCCTCCCCCCGCTCTTTCTTCACAGGACCTAATCCACCACGGGGAGGTTGCATGTTTGTACGGGGAAAACAGAGCGGGTGAGGGGAGAGAGGAGAGGACGTCCGGTGTGAGGGGAGATTTTCAAACCCATGTAACCTCACACCGGCCGGGACTACAGCTCTGATGTCCACTCATGGTGGCTCAGGTGAGGAGGCAGAGAATGCAGGTGGCGGGGACAGGAAGGGTGGTTGTATATGTATGGTGTGAGTGTATGTGTGTATAATGTCTGTGTGTGATGTGTATGTAATGTATAATGTGTGTATGATGTCTATGTGTGATGTGTATGTAATGTATAATGTGTGTATAATGTGTGATGTGTATGTAATGTATGATGTGTGTATGATGTCTGTCTGTGTGTGATGTGTATGTAATGTATAATGTGTGTATGATGTCGATGTGTATGTAATGTATAATGTGTGTATGATGTCTGTGTGATGTGTATGTAATGTATAATGTGTGTATGATGTCTATGTGTGATGTGTATGTAATGTATAATGTGTGTATGATGTCTGAGTTATGTGTATGTAATGTATAATGTGTGTATGATGTCTATGTGTGATGTGTATGTAATGTATAATGTGTGTATTATGTCTATGTGTGATGTGTATGTAATGTATAATGTGTGTATGATGTCTATGTGTGATGTGTATGTAATGTATAATGTGTGTATAATGTCTGTGTGTGATGTGTATGTAATGTATAATGTGTGTATGATGTCTATGTGTGATGTGTATGTAATGTATAATGTGTGATGTGTATGTAATGTATAATGTGTGATGTGTATGTAATGTATGATGTGTGTATAATGTCTGTGTGTGATGTGTATGTAATGTATGATGTGTGTATAATGTCTGTGTGTGATATGTATGTAATGTATGATGTGTGTATAATGTCTGTGTGTGATGTGTATGTAATGTATGATGTGTGTATAATGTCTGTGTGTGATGTGTATGTAATGTATGATGTGTGTATAATGTCTGTGTGTGATGTGTATGTAATGTATGATGTGTGTATAATGTCTGTGTGTGATGTGTATGTAATGTATGATGTGTCTATAAGGTCTGTGTGTGATGTGTATGTAATGTATGATGTGTGTATGATGTCTGTTCTATGTGTGATGTGTGTATGTAATGTATACTGTGTGTATGATGTCTGTCCATGTGTGATGTGTGTATGTAATGTATACTGTGTGTATGATGTCTGTCTATGTGTGATGTGTATGTAATGTATACTGTGTGTATGATGTCTGTCTATGTGTGATGTGTATGTAATGTATAATGTGTGTATGATGTCTGTCTATGTGTGATGTGTATGTAATGTATGATGTGTGTATGATGTATGTCTATGTGTGATGTGTGTATGTAATGTATACTGTGTGTATGATGTATGTCTATGTGTGATGTGTGTATGTAATGTATACTGTGTGTGTATGATGTCTGTCTATGTGTGATGTGTATGTAATGTATACTGTGTGTATGATGTCTGTCTATGTGTGATGTGTATGTAATGTATACTGTGTGTATGATGTCTGTCTATGTGTGATGTGTGTATGTAATGTATACTGTGTGTATAATGTCTGTCTATGTGTGATGTGTGTATGTAATGTATACTGTGTTTATGATGTCTGTCTATGTGTGATGTGTGTCTGTAATGGATAATGTGTGCATGATGTGTGTATGTATGTGATGTATGTATGTAATGGATAATGT
>NW_026609826.1:0-23984 GCF_029499605.1 Hyla sarda
TGCAAAAGAGTTCGGCAATTCTGCCTAGTAGCAGAGATTATATATTTCCCAGATAATTTAGTGTATTTCATATATTATGACTAATCCGTATTGTATCTAAAAAGTCCAAGGAGCTTTGCAGCAGTTCAGCAGTAGGAATTCTTAGCAGACGGTAATAATAACGTCTCCATCCCCATTCAGTAGTATTGGAGACGGTGTATAGAGACTATAATTATTTCTAAGAAAATCCATATGCTTATTCCCTGCACAAGATGAGAAATAGGTCACCATTGTTTTACCTCTTATCTGCAGTAGCAGGTGTAGTGCAGTATAAAGCAAAACGGTGCCATAAGAAACAGCGGGGTGCCGCACTTTAAATAAAAGAACATTTAGTGGGTCAAATATCCAGGGACATGCATGCAATACAGTTTCCCTATCTGAATTTTACTGGAGCACAACATTTTTAAATGACTTTCCAATATAAGTGACTACAGAATAATAAGATTAGATGTGATTACAAAAAAAATTCATAGTTAAGAAGCAACAGTGAGAAGTAATCCAGTCACGTCTCCCATAATTCCATGGATATCTTATCACATGTACACAACATTAGAGAATTTGAGCCACCAAATGGAGGAAGATAAAGCACATACTTTGTTACAACAAAGAACATAAGAGTAACATATGGAATATGTGTTTTTCTGCAGAGGGGTTGATGACATTGTACTATCATTGTATTGTAAAAAAGTAATATTGATTTTATATGCATAACACTGTAGTGTAAAATCTCGAGAAAGTCCCAATGTTGAGGTCCATGAAAAGCACTTTAGCTGAATGTTTTCAGGCTTTATAGTAAACAAGACTAAAGGTATGAAAACGAGTGTTGGGAGGTAGAAAAAGATGAGAGGAGACCAACCAATAAAGACTCTAGTAGTTCCAGCAACCATCCTGAGAAAGTTGGCTGAGAGCAGGGCTGGTGATGGGATTTTTGCCTACACAGGGGAAGGTGTATTTTGGTGCCCCCTGCATCCACCCTATAAAGGAAGACACATTGTTAGGGGGCATATATGGCCAGTGACACCAGGAGCCGGGATTCTGACATTTTAACCCTGTCTCCTTGTGTCACTGGCCAAGGATGCCCCCCAACAGGCCAATCATGTCATCACATCTTTACCAGCTTCTAGGTTACTTTCCTGTTGCAATGCTTATTATGTCAGTTCTGCCTGGGTGACAGTGGAGGGCACGAAAGCAATCTCCTGGTGAAATGTCCATGATTAATTCACTAGTATCATTAAGGGATAATAGGTTGTGGGTCACTGAGGGCAAAATTATCCTGCTCTGACATCCCCATCCTGACAATATAGTCACCAGCAGGTGCTACACAGCAGGTGTACTGAGGATACTATAATGCATATACAGTAATAGTACACTGACTACTATGATGACTGACAGCTGTCAGCAGAAACAGGCCACAGGTACAGCTAAAGCTTATAGTATTCTGCATAAACACGTAGAGAAAAGTTTCTTGAGGAAGTTGTGTAGTTCTTTTCTGTCTGACCATTAGTGTTGCTCGCGAATATTCGCAATTCGAATATTATTCGCGAATATCGCATATTCGCGAATTCGCGAATTTCGCGAATATAGCGCTATATATTCGTAATTACGAATATTCGTTTTTTTTTTTTTGTTTTTTTTTCTTCACAGTACACATCAGAGTGATCACCCCTCTCTGCTTCCAGCTTGTGTGGTGTAAAGAAGGCTGTAATACTACTGTGTGAGACTGGCGCGCGAAACTTCGCATATGCGAAAATTAGCATATGTTAATTTTCGCATATGCGAATGTTCGCATATGCTAATTTTTTATATGTTAATATTCACATATGTTAATTTTCGCATACGCGAATATACGCATATGCGAAAATAAAACTAGAATATAACGAATATGCGAATATTCGCGAATATATTACGAATATTCGTCCATATATTTGCGAATATTCGCGAATTCGAATATGGCCTATGCCGCTCAACACTACTGACCATAGTGCTCTCTGCTGACACCTCTGTCGGTGTCAGGAACTGTCCAGGGCAGGATAGGTTTGCTATGGGGATTTGCTTCTAATCTGGATAGTTCCTAACATGGACAGAGGTGTCAGCAGAGAGCACTGTGGTCAGACAGCAGATGATAAGAACTGGAAGGATTAGAATTTTTAAATAGAAGTAATTTACAAATCTGTTTAAATCTGGCACCAGATATAAAAAAAAAAAAAAAAAAAAAATTCCACCGGAGTACCCTTTTAACACCAACCCTGAGAATCTATGGATTTGCTTAATGCATCAGGTACTGAAGAGTGACAGTACCCCCCCCCCCCTTAGGTTTCCCCCTCTTTGGGCCTTAAAAAGTTTCAATACCAGGTCATGATCCAAGATATTCTCCTCCGGGTCCCAGGACATTTTCTCCAGACTAAACCCCTTCCAGTCCACTAGAAAATAATATCTCCCTCTTACGGTCCTCATCACCAGAATCTCCTTAACTTCAAAGACAGGAGAACAAGACACGGGAGTGAAAACAATATCTTTTTTCAAAAACGATTGATAACGACTGGCTTGAGAAGAGAGATGTGAAAAGAATTTAGAATACGTAGGAAGAAAGGCAGATGGAGTTTGTATTAAACCGGATAAATTCTTTGCAAAATTTTGAATGGTCCCAGGAATTGATGGCCCAATTTGTAGCTGGGAACCCTGAAACTGATGTATTTGGACGAGAGCCAGACCTTGTCACCAGAAGAGAAAGTTGTAGGAGGCCTTCTCTTCTTATCCACCTGAGATTTCATATGTGAGGAGGCGTGAAGCAAAGAACGCCGGGTCTCCTGCCAGATGGACATGAAATCTTGAACTTGTTCATCAACAGCTGGCACACAAGAAGAGGCTGGAAGAGGTAGAGGAGGATGAGCAAAATGACCGTACACTACAAAGAATGGAGACATCTTCGTGGACTCAGAGTCTTTGTGGTTGTAGGAGAATTCCGCCCAGGGTAAGAGTTTGACCCAATCGTCCTGTCGGGTCAAGACAAAATGACAAAGATAATCTCCCAGGATTTGATTTACTCTTTCTACCTGTGCGTTGGTGTGGGGATGATAAGCAGAAGAAAAGTCCAGCTTAATTTTTAGACAAGAACAGAGGGCCTGCCAGAACTTGAAAACAAATTGCACACCACGATCCGAAACGATATGAGTAGGAAGGCCATGTAAGCAAAAGATATGTTGAAGAAAGTGTTTTGCCAGCTGAGGATCAGATGGAAGAACAGGTAAAGGAATGAAATGAGCAATCTTAGAGAACCAATCAACAACCACCCAGATGACCGCATTGTTACACGAAGGTGGCAGATTGGTGATAAAGTCCATAGCAATGTGAGACCAGGGAGTTTCCGGAATAGGCAAAGGATGTAAGAGTCCTGCAGGCCTCTGCTATGGAGTCTTGTCGCGAGCACAGATAACACATAAATGGACAAAATCTGTGACATTGCATTCTAGGTGTGGCCACCAATAATGCAGAGAGATTTACTGGAAGGACTTCCGTACTCCTGAATGTCCAGCCAGTAAAGAAGAATGTCCCAATTTTAAAACTCTACGCCTCAGTTGAGGTGGCACAAAGGATCTCAAAGGTGGAACATGCTGGAAGTCAACTGGAGCAGTAGAAATCAAACGTTCAGGTGGTACAATATGCCATGGAGGGGAATCCAGCCCAACCACATCGGAGGACATAGAGAGGAAATCAGTTCGGACATTCTTATCTGACAGACGAAAATGAATAAAGAAGTTAAACCTGGAAAAGAAAAGAGACCATAAGAGATTCTTAGGATCCGTATAGATGCTGACTGGATGAGAAGAACCCTCCAATAGATGTCGCTACTCTTCTAAGGCAAGCTTAATAGCAAGGATTTCCCGGTCTCCGATAGAGAAAACACCACAGGTAACAGTTTTGCCCTTGGAGGTTTTTTGAGTCAAGACGGCTCCAGCTCCTACGGATGAAGCATCTACCTCCAAAAAGAAGGGTTTCTCAGGATCAGGTCTTGAGAGGACAGGAGCTAAGGCAAATGCAGATTTTAAATGAGAGAAGGCTTCTTCGGCTTCAGGAGACCAAGACTTGGGATTACAGTTCTTTTTCGTGAGAGCCACAATCAGGGCCAATAAGGAAGAAAAATGTGGAACGAACTGACGATGATAATTGGCAAAGCCCAAAAAGCGTTTTATAGCTTGAAGGCCAGTAGGTCGATGCCAGTCCAAAACTACAGACAACTTATCAGGTTCCATCTGCAAACCTTGGTTGGAGACAATGTAACCAAGAAATGGAAGACTTGATCCCTTGAATAGGCATTTCTCAAGCTTGGCATAGAGATGATTAGATTATCCCTGAGACACTGAAGAAGCTGTAGGACATGAGAGCGAATCTTCTCCAAATTGGACGATAAAATCAGAATATCATCAAGATACACCACTAAACATGTATAAAGTAAATCGAGGAAGATGTCATTAACAAATTCCTGGAAGACAGCAGGAGTGTTACAAAGGCCAAAAGGCATCACCAGATACTCAAAGTGTCCATCACGGGTATTAAAGGTCGTCTTCCATTTGCCTCCTTCACGTATTCGAATGATTGTATACTCCCCACAAATCCAATTTGGAGAAAATCTTGGCACCCCATAGACGAGCAAAGAGTTCAGAGATCAAAGGCAGGGGATAGCGATTCTTGATCGTGATTTTGTTAAATCCCCGGTAATCTATGCAAGGGCGGAGAGAACCATCCTTCTTCGACAAAGAAGAATCCAGCACTGGCAAGGGAGGGGGATTTTCAGATTAAACCCTTTTGGAGGTTCTTTTGGATATATTTAGCCATAGCTTGCATCTCTGGGACTGACAAAGGAAAAATTCTTCCCTGGGGAGGCGCAGTCCCAGGCAATAGGACAGTCATAAGAATGATGTGGTGGAAGAGACTCAGCCTGCTTTTCACAGAACACATCTGAATAATTCTGATAAGGAAGAGGCAGGCTAGGCATAAAAGGAGGCAAAGGGGCCGTCTAAGGCTGGGTAGACTCAAGACAGTGGTTTTGGCAAAAAGGTCCCTAACGAGGGACCTCACCAGATTTCCAGTCGAGCCATGGAGTGTGACATAAAAGCCAAGGAAGACCAAGAAGAAGCTCCGAAGTTCACTGAGGAAGCACGTAGAACTCAATCCTCTCCTTATGTAAGACTCCTGCTTGCATGATGAGAGGATCAGTGCGGAAAAGCACCATACAATTAAGGTGTTCTCGAATGACAGAAGAGATATGCAAACACTTAGCAAGCCGAGTCACTGGGAGACGATGTTTATGGACCCGAAGAAAATGTCACAGAAGAGGTATAGACTTGGACCAGCGTGGTCAAACGAGGAGAGGTAGTATTCACACCCAGGGATGCCTCTCATACGCGCCCCTAGGTGCGAGCATTTCCAGGATGCTGTGGACGTAAAGAACAATCTTTGAGAAAGTGCTCCGAACTAGCACAATAGAGGAATACAATCTCACTCTGTTGACGGATTTTTTCCTGCTGTGTTAACTGAGTTTGATCCACCTGCATAGCCTCTTTGATAGACCATAAAGGAGGATGTTGGAACACGTGTGCCAGACAGGGAAATCACTGTGTACGGACAGGTTCCCTCGCCAAATGAAGTTCTTCCTACCTCTCGGCAAAACACACATCAATCCGAGTGACCAAAAGGTTTAGTTCACTTAGGGTAGATGGAGTATCTCGTGCAGTAAGAGTGTCCTTGATTCTACCAGAATGTCTTTTTTTGAATGTAGCACACAAAGCCTCGTCATTCCAGCACAATTCAGAAGCCTAGGTGCGAAACTGAACCACGTAATCGCCAACAGAAAAGTCCCCTTCGCGGAGGTTCAGTAAAGCAATCTCGGCAGAGGAAACCCATGCAGCTTCTTAAAAAGACATTGCAGGATTCAGAGAGAAAGGCCTGCAGGTTAGAAGTAACATGATCATTACGATCCCAAAGAGTAGCCCAGGCCAGGGTTTTTACAGACTGACCACAAACACCACTTTAGCTCGCTCCGTCGGGAACTTATCCACCATGAGTTCCAAATGCATAAAGCACTGGGTCACAAAACCTCTACACAACTTGGGGTCTCCTTCATACTTCATAGGCAAGGATAAACAAAGCTTAGATCCGGAAGAAACTGAAGGGAGTGAAGGAGCCTCAGGAACAGGTTGCGGCTGCTGCTGTTGTTGCTGATAAACAGAAAGTAGCTGTTGCATCATAACAGACAACTGATTCAGCTGTTGCGTCTGTTGAGCCATGATGTTTGAAAGATCTATAACATCAGGCAGAGGCTCCCCAGTGGGATCCATGGCCGGATCTTACTGTAAGAGCATTGGAGCAGTGAAACTGCTGAACCTGTGTGGATGATGGCGTGGGCTGTACCATAGTCTAAGGTGCTGCTGGTTTTCACCAGAGCCCGCCGCAAAGTGGGATGGATTTGCTGCGGCAGGCGGCACCTGGGTTGCTACCCCTGATACGACTCGTCCACACAGGTTGCTGAGGTGTTACGTGGCACAGTTAAGATGAGGCAAACTCGTAGTATGGACAGGCAAGAGATCAGAGGGCAGGCGGCACAGGAGCAAGGTCAGGTCAAAAAGCAAGAGGTCTGGAACACTGTAGACAACACACAATTGGAATGCTTTCTCTAGGGCTAGTGAGCACAAGAAAAGGACCGGAAGGAAGTGTGGGGTTAAATAGACACAGGACCAGACAAGCACCAATCAATGGTGCATTAGCCCTTTAAATCTGAGGAAGTCGGCGCGCACGCGCCCTAGGAGGCCGGGGCGCATGTGCCGACAGCAGCAAACAGTGGAGGGGACAGAGATGTGGAGAGAGGAGAGTGAGAGCACGTCTGGCTGCAGCGCTACTTGGGACAACTCTACTGTGTATAGGGGTTTGACTTAGTGCTAAACTCTTCTATTCAACGTTTATCCTGCTCCAGGATGAAAAGCTGGACTTCTACTGCTAGAGGATACCAGGTCTGAAAAACAATCATAGTGACAATGACAATCTCTATACAACGCTGCCAAAAATGTTGGTACCATATAAATATTAATATGTGAGTGCCCACAAAACAGTAAAAGCATCATCAGCATAAAAAAAAAATATGTACATATGTATATATATACAGTAACCCCCCGACCTACGATGGCCCCGACATATGATAAAATCGACATACGATGGCCTCTCAGAGGCCATCGCATGTCGATGTCAGCATCGACATACGATGCTTTTATATGTCGGGGCCATCGCATCAACTGCTACCCGACAGCGCAAAATGCTTAAGCTGCTGTCGGATAGCAGTGTAATGTGCCCCAGCAGGTTCACTTACCTATCCCCGCTGCTCCAGGTCCACTTTGCGATCCTCTGGTGTCTTGCGCATCTTCTCCAGGGTCCGGGCCTCGCTTTCCGGCGTCGTTATTACGTCACTACGCACGCCGCGCCGGCGCAGCAGCGTAATAACGTCACCGGAAAGCAAGGCCCGGACCCTGCAGAAGATGCGGAAGACACCGGAGGATCGCGAAGAAGACACCGGAGCATCGGGAGCCCCTGGAACAGCAGCGGGAGCGGTGAGGACCTGGTCCGGAGCGACGGGGACAGGTGAGTACAGATGCCTATACTTTACATTGCACGGATCCCTCAACATACGATGGATTCGACAAACGATGGGTTGTTTGGAACGAATTACCATCGTATGTTGAGGGACCACTGTATATATATATATATATATATATATATAAAAATATATATATACATATTGCTAATTTATAGAACTGTTTATGCTAGCTTAATTGGCAGCCCCTTTTAAATCTGAATTTAGTAGCCCAAAAGGACTATGTTTCCTTTAAAACTATTTACAGTTTTGAAGACAGAGCATCTTTAGAAATTATCTTATATGAGTTTCATTATATTCTACATTGAACAAAAAACTATTTTCCTGATGTTTACACAGTTTCCACACTTTTCATCACATATTACAAAAAAAAAAAGTAATTTATTAATAGCTTTGTTGTCCTAGATACATAAAAGATTCACATCCCATGTCACCTGTCACATACTACAGCTAGGAATCCTAGGAACAGTATGCCGTCCATAGGGAAATACATTCTGCACATGTATTCTCCTAACCCATGAAAATAGCTTAGCACATGGATAATAGGTGCACGAAAACCCCCAAGACATTTCCAAAGACATTTACTAGACACTTTCTATAATAATAACACGGTTGGCATCAGATGCTTCAACGTAGATAGTCTATCTCCTTTACAATCACCTACTGTATTTTGGTGAATATTGCATCATGAAAAGTTATGCACCTTTCTTATACATTAAGTTTCAGTATAGTGTTACCTTCATTTCTCTTTCTTTTTGTACATGAAAGGAAACACTTATTGTTAAGATTAAATGGGCACTGTCAGATCACAAAACGTTTAATATGTTGTTACTGATGAAAATTAAAGGGGTATTCCAGGAAAAAACTTTTTTTTTTTATATGTCAACTGGCTCCAGAAAGTTAAACAGATTTGTAAATTACTTCTATTAAAAAATCTTAATCCTTTCAGTACTTATGAGCTTCTGAAGTTAAGGTTGTTCTTTTCTGTCTAAATCCTCTCTGATGACACCTGTCTCGGGAAACGCCCAGTTTAGAAGCAAATCCCCACAGCAAACCTCTTCTAAACTGGGCGTTTCCCGAGACAGGTGTCATCAGAGAGGATTTAGACAGAAAAGAACAACCTTAACTTCAGAAGCTCATAAGTACTGAAAGGATTAAGATTTTTTAATAGAAGTAATTTACAAATCTGTTTAACTTTCTGGAGCCAGTTGATATATGTAAAAAAGTTTTTTCCAGGAATATCCCTTTAACCCCTTAAGGACCGGGACAAATTTCGTTGTAGCCATAGCTCTTTTATTTTTTCATCTACACACCCATATAAGGGCTACATTTTTGCGGGACAAATTTTTCTATGTAATGTCTTCGTTTATTTTATTTTTTTAACATATGCTCCAAAACAGAAAAAAATTTATAAATTGTGAGGTCAAATTGAAAAAAAAAAGTAATTTAGCAAATGAGTTTTGTTTTATTAGTTACGCCATTCACCATGCGGTCAAACTAACATGTAATCTTGATACTGTAGGTCGGTGCAATTAAAACCATAACCAATTTGTATAGTTTGCATCATGTTTTACTAATTTAAAAAAAAAATTCTAAACTTTAGAAAAAAGTTTTTTTTTTAAATTAGCATTTCTGACTAATATAACTTTTAAATTTTTTTTTGTTTACCAAGCTCTATGTGGAAAAAAATTTTACACTCTGATCTGTAGTTTTTATCGGTACCATTGTGGTATTTATCAGACTTTTTTGACTGCTTTTTACCTAATTTTTTTCTGGGGTAGGATGTGAAAAAAAAATGCAATTCTGGGGTTTGGTATTTTTTAACATTAATGCGATTCACTGTACGGGATTAATAATGTTTTATTTTAATAGCTCAGACATATCAAATGTGGCAATACCACATATGTTTGTTTTATTATGTTTACATATTTTTAATATGAAATTTGTCAAAAGGGGGGTGATTTAAACTTTTAATATGGAAGGGGTTAATGGGTGTTTTTAAAACTTTTATTTAACTTTTATTTTACACTTCATTAGTCCCCTTAGGGGACTTTTAGGAGGAATCATTAGATTCCTCATACAGATCAATGTAGTTCCATAGAACTACATTGATCTGTGTGCTCTGTGCTCAATTGATAAAGCCTGGACCAGCCAGGGTCTATAAATTACAGAGTCGCATCAGCCACAGGAGGAGAGGTAAGCCCTCTGGCTACCTCAGCAGTGGATCGCTCCCCAGCAATCGCGCTAGGGAGGGGAGATCCACTCCACTGGACCACATGCTATTAATGGCAGCCCTTAGCTACAGGAATCAGCTGGGGGCTAAATTCAAATCCACAGCACCAGTCAGTTAAAACTTCCTTTATTCATTTCCATTAAAATCAGCATACAAAAAGTAAAGTAAAATGTGCAACAGATATGGCAATGGTGAGCTTGTCTCCCTGTGTTCTGATGCATTTCCGCCCTACCAGGCCTTAGTTGTAGATACCAGAGGTATCCCTGTTTGGGTATACATAGACTGAATGATGAATGATTCACAGGTGAAGACATGAATCACGTGACTAAAAAGTGAAAAACAAATCTTGTATTTAAAATAATAGTACACTAGTAGGACATGATTATGGTCAGTCTATGGTTTAATCCTTTGGGGAATGAGGTATTTAACATCAGAATCCAAAAGGAATCTCTGAATAGTAACTTTGCTTGTCTGTCTCCTCCTCTGATAGGGTTAAAGACTCTTTCCATGCCAGTAACTATAAGACTTTTAGTATCTCCAGCATGGATCTGAGCAAAGTGTTTAGATACATTGGATGGATTTTAGGCATCAGGGTTAGATGCACCATAGAGATGTTCTCTCATTCTATATTTAAGACATCTCGATGTGCATCCAACATAACCTAATTTACACTCATTTCAGAAAACATAATAGATAACCCAAGTAGTATTACAGTTATAAATGATTTTATTTTATAGCTGATAGAATCTACGGGGCTATATACCGTATTTATCTGCGTATAAAACCTACTGGCGTATAACACGCACCCCCATTTTAACAGAGAAATTTAAGTAAAAAAAAAAAAAAAAGTAAAATAAATGACTTGGACTAAATGCCACATCATCCCCCCAACTTTGTTTTCTTCTGCTCCTCATTTTGGTCCCGTCCCCTCCAGTGTTACATCATTCCTTCCCTTTTATCAGTCCCTGTGCCACATTTACCCCTCTCATCGCCACCCCCCATGTCTCATCATTTCCCCCTGTCATAGACCACCGCTAGCCATACAGACATTAAGCCTTTAGTGCCTCCCCCACCATCACTTCCCCCTGTCTCATCATCCCCCACCCTGTCTCATCATGCCCCCCATCATTCCCCCCTCATCATTTCCCCTGTCTCATCATGTCCCCCATCATCATCCCCCCACCCTGTCTCATCATGTCCCCCATCATTACCCCTGTCTCATCATGCCCCCCATCATTCCCCCCCTCATCCTTTTCCCCTGTCTCATCATCCCCCACCCTGTCTCATCATCCCCCCATCATGTTACTCCTATGCCAGTGGTCTTCAACCTGCGGACCTCCAGATGTTGCAAAACTAGAGCTCCCAGCCGTTGGCTGTCCGGGCATGCTGCGAGTTGTAGTTTTGCAACATCTGGAGGTCCGCAGGTTTAAGACTACTGCCCTATGCTATTTCTTCCCCTCCCTCATCATTCCCCCTTTTCCCTGCTTTTCATAGTTTTTTTTAATTTTCCTTACCTGGCTGCGCTTCGGCTGTCTTGCGGGCTGCGGTCACTTTTCATTTCCTGCAACCACCGCGAGTCAGAGTTCAACGACTACAGGAAATGAAAAGTGACATCACTGATGCCGCGCAAAGGAGCCGGGAGAGGACGTCACTCATCTGCTTCACTGACCGCAGCCCGCAGGACAGCCGAAGCGCAGCCAGGTAAGGAAAATAAAAAAACTATAAAAAGCAGGGAAAGGGGGGAATGATGAGGGAGGGGGAGGTAAGAAAAATGTAAAGTAAAACTGTCACTTGTTTTCTCCCACACTATCCACAGGTAATGATGGATAGTGCGGGAGATGCTGATTAAAATGAGCCCTACCTTGTCCGGAACTGCGCCGCCGTTCTCCCGCAATCTGTTGAAATCTTCCTGTAACTGGCAGGGGTGGGGCTTCTGCGCTTAACTGGCACTGACGTCAGTGCCGCTTATGAATATTCATCCCCCCTCCCCCCAGTTAGGAGTGGCAAAGAGAGGGAGAACTGGAGGGAGGGAGGATGAATATTCATAAGCGTCGCTGATGTCAGTGCCAGTTAAGCGCAGAAGCCCCGCCCATGCCAGTTACAGGAAGATTTCAACAGATTGCGGGAGAACAGCGGCGCAGATCCAGACAAGGTAGGGCTCATTTTAATCAGCGTCTCCCGCACTATCCATCATTACCTGTGGATAGTGTGGGAGAAAACAAGTGACAGTTTTCCAGAGCGGGGAGGAGATGCCGCTGGTCACTGATTTAAAGTGGCCGCGGCCATGGTGCTGTATATTTAATTGCTTGTTAATATGGAGCAGTACAGTTTCAAGCCTCATTGTTTTTAACCTCCCATAAAACAGGTATTATGCACTTTTTTATGTACTTATGTACTCTTATAACTTTGCACTCACTGTATTTATGTATTGTTCACGAGTTATATATGATATTTGCACTATTAATTGTTTGATGAATGTATTGATTGCACAGGGTATAAGAAACCCCATAGTTCATTGTATCACCATGCTTGAAAAAAGCTCCAGTGGGGAGCTGAAACGTCGCTTTGAATTTTGACATGAAGGAATACATTTTTACACTTTTTTGCAATTTTGGAGTGCTGCGCCATTGTTTTCTATATATATATATATATATATATATATATATATATAGATATAGATATAGATAGATAGATAGATAGATATGAGATAGATAGAAAAATAGATAAATAGATGATATATAGATAGAGAGATGATATATAGAAAGATACATAAATAGATGGATAGATAGATGATAGATACATAGATATGATATAGATAGATAGATGATAGATAGATATGATATAGACAGATAGATAGATTAGATAGATAGATAGATAGATAGATAGATAGGAGATAGATGGATATGATATAGATAGATGGATATGATATAGATACATTTATATGATATAGATAGATAGATAGATAGATCAGTTTCCCAACCAGGGGGCCTCCAGCTGTTGCAAAACTACAACTCCCAGCATTCCTTTGGCTTTATGAGCATACTGGGAGTTGTAGTTTTGCAACAGCTGGAGGCCCCCTAGTTGGAAAACACTGATCTATATCAATCATCTATCTATTATCTATCTATCTATCTATCCAACAACAACAAAAATCAAGAGACCAGCAGCACACAGAAAAATTTGTGCAAAAAAGGTGGAGATTTATTGCATTATCCCAGTGTACAAGCTCCTTGAGAACGGCAACGAGAGGTCGCTGAAACGTCGTTTCTTTTGTACACTGGGATAATGCAATAAATCTCCACCTTTTTTGCACTAATTTTTCTGTGTGCTGCTGGTCTCTTGCTTTTTCTAGTACAAGTGAACCTCTCACCAAGGTCCACACCCAGCGTGCACCATTGCATTGGTTTTCTTAATTTTTTTGTGCTGCTCTTCTGGAGTTTTTTTTTTTTTAATCTATCTATCTCCTATCTATCTATCTATCTCATATCTATCTATCTATCTATATCATATCTATCTATCCATCTATCTATATCCATCTATTTATGTATCTATCTATCTTTCTATATATCTATCTATCTCATATCTATCCATCTATCTCCTATCTATCTATCTATCTATCTATCTATCTATCTCATATCTATCTATATCATATCTATCTATCTATATCATATCTATCTATCTATATCCATCTATTTATGTATCTATCTATCTTTCTATTTATCTATCTATCTCATATCTATCTCAGATAGATGAGAGATAGATGAAAGATAGATAGATATGAGAGATATATAGATAGATGATATATAGATATATAGATAGATATGAGATAGATAGAAAAATAGATTAATAGATGATAGATAGATAGATGATAGATATGATATAGATAGATGCTAGATGGATAGATATGAAATAGATAGATAGATAGGAGATAGATGGATAGATAGATGATTGATTGATAGATAGATAGAGCAGTGTTTCCCAACCAGGGGGCCTCCAGCTGTTGCAAAACTACAACTCCCAGTATGCTCATAAAGCCAAAGACATGCTGGGAGTTGTCGTTTTGGAACAGCTAGAGGTCCCCTGGTTGGGATACACTGATCTATCTATCTATCTATCTCATATCTATCTATCTTATATCTATCTATATATCATCTATCTATCTATCTACAAAACTAAAGATCCAGCGGCACTCCCAGATAAGGTGCAAAAACAAAGTGTTTTATTCCCCCATGTATGTGTGACGTTTCGATAGCATCCCGCCATCTTCATCATACGTACAGTTGTACATTCTGTAGTCTCTGTGACATCACTGTGCTTCATAATAAACTGTGACATCACTGTGCTTCATAATAAACTGTGACATCACTGTGCTTCATAATAAACTGTGACATCACTGTGCTTCATAATAAACTGTGACATCACTGTGCTTCGTAATAAACTGTGACATCACTGTGCTTCATAATAAACTGTGACATCACTGTGCTTCATAATAAACTGTGACATCACTGTGCTTCATAATAAACTGTGACATCACCGTGCTTCATAATAAACTGTGACATCACTGTGCTTCATAATAAACTGTGACATCACCGTGCTTCATAATAAACTGTGACATCACCGTGCTTTGTAATAAACTGTGACATCACTGTGCTTCATAATAAACTGTGACATCACTGTGCTTCATAATAAACTGTGACATCACTGTGCTTCATAATAAACTGTGACATCACTGTGCTTCATAATAAACTGTGACATCACTGTGCTTCATAATAAACTGTGACATCACTGTGCTTCATAATAAACTGACATCACTGTGCTTCATAATAAACTGACATCACTGTGCTTCATAATAAACTGTGACATCACTGTGCTTCATAATAAACTGTGACATCACTGTGCTTCATAATAAACTGTGACATCACTGTGCTTCATAATAAACTGACATCACTGTGCTTCATAATAAACTGTGACATCACTGTGCTTCATAATAAACTGTGACATCACTGTGCTTCATAATAAACTGTGACATCACTGTGCTTCATAATAAACTGTGACATCACTGTGCTTCATAATAAACTGTGACATCACTGTGCTTCATAATAAACTGTGACATCACTGTGCTTCATAATAAACTGTGACATCACTGTGCTTCATAATAAACTGTGACATCACTGTGCTTCATAATAAACTGTGACATCACTGTGCTTCATAATAAACTGTGACATCACTGTGCTTCATAATAAACTGACATCACTGTGCTTCATAATAAACTGTGACATCACTGTGCTTCATAATAAACTGACATCACTGCGCTTCATAATAAACTGTGACATCACTGTGCTTCATAATAAACTGTGACATCACCGTGCTTCATAATAAACTGTGACATCACCGTGCTTCATAATAAACTGACATCACCGTGCTTCATAATAAACTGTGACATCACTGTGCTTCATAATAAACTGTGACATCACTGTGCTTCATAATAAACTGTGACATCACTGTGCTTCATAATAAACTGTGACATCACTGTGCTTCATAATAAACTGTGACATCACTGTGCTTCATAATAAACTGTGACATCACTGTGCTTCGTAATAAACTGTGACATCACTGTGCTTCATAATAAACTGTGACATCACTGTGCTTCATAATAAACTGTGACATCACTGTGCTTCATAATAAACTGTGACATCACTGTGCTTCATAATAAACTGTGACATCACTGTGCTTCATAATAAACTGTGACATCACTGTGCTTCATAATAAACTGTGACATCACTGTGCTTCATAATAAACTGTGACATCACTGTGCTTCATAATAAACTGTGACATCACTGTGCTTCATAATAAACTGTGACATCACCGTGCTTCATAATAAACTGTGACATCACTGTGCTTTGTAATAAACTGTGACATCACTGTGCTTCATAATAAACTGTGACATCACTGTGCTTCATAATAAACTGTGACATCACTGTGCTTCATAATAAACTGTGACATCACTGTGCTTCATAATAAACTGTGACATCACTGTGCTTCATAATAAACTGTGACATCACTGTGCTTCATAATAAACTGTGACATCACTGTGCTTCGTAATAAACTGTGACATCACTGTGCTTCATAATAAACTGTGACATGACTGTGCTTCATAATAAACTGTGACATCACTGTGCTTCATAATAAACTGTGACATCACTGTGCTTCATAATAAACTGACATCACTGTGCTTCATAATAAACTGTGACATCACTGTGCTTCATAATAAACTGTGACATCACTGTGCTTCATAATAAACTGTGACATCACTGTGCTTCATAATAAACTGTGACATCACTGTGCTTCATAATAAACTGTGACATCACTGTGCTTCATAATAAACTGTGACATCACTGTGCTTCATAATAAACTGTGACATCACTGTGCTTCATAATAAACTGTGACATCACTGTGCTTCATAATAAACTGTGACATCACTGTGCTTCATAATAAACTGTGACATCACTGTGCTTCATAATAAACTGACATCACTGTGCTTCATAATAAACTGTGACATCACTGTGCTTCATAATAAACTGACATCACTGCGCTTCATAATAAACTGTGACATCACTGTGCTTCATAATAAACTGTGACATCACCGTGCTTCATAATAAACTGTGACATCACCGTGCTTCATAATAAACTGACATCACCGTGCTTCATAATAAACTGTGACATCACTGTGCTTCATAATAAACTGTGACATCACTGTGCTTCATAATAAACTGTGACATCACTGTGCTTCATAGTAAACTGTGACATCACTGTGCTTCATAATAAACTGTGACATCACTGTGCTTCATAATAAACTGTGACATCACTGTGCTTCGTAATAAACTGTGACATCACTGTGCTTCGTAATAAACTGTGACATCACTGTGCTTCATAATAAACTGTGACATGACTGTGCTTCATAATAAACTGTGACATCACTGTGCTTCATAATAAACTGTGACATCACTGTGCTTCATAATAAACTGTGACATCACTGTGCTTCATAATAAACTGTGACATCACTGTGCTTCATAATAAACTGACATCACTGTGCTTCATAATAAACTGACATCACTGTGCTTCATAATAAACTGTGACATCACTGTGCTTCATAATAAACTGTGACATCACTGTGCTTCATAATAAACTGTGACATCACTGTGCTTCATAATAAACTGTGACATCACTGTGCTTCGTAATAAACTGTGACATCACTGTGCTTCATAATAAACTGTGACATGACTGTGCTTCATAATAAACTGTGACATCACTGTGCTTCATAATAAACTGTGACATCACTGTGCTTCATAATAAACTGACATCACTGTGCTTCATAATAAACTGTGACATCACTGTGCTTCATAATAAACTGTGACATCACTGTGCTTCATAATAAACTGTGACATCACTGTGCTTCATAATAAACTGTGACATCACTGTGCTTCATAATAAACTGTGACATCACTGTGCTTCATAATAAACTGTGACATCACTGTGCTTCATAATAAACTGTGACATCACTGTGCTTCATAATAAACTGTGACATCACTGTGCTTCATAATAAACTGTGACATCACTGTGCTTCATAATAAACTGTGACATCACTGTGCTTCATAATAAACTGACATCACTGTGCTTCATAATAAACTGTGACATCACTGTGCTTCATAATAAACTGACATCACTGTCGCTTCATAATAAACTGTGACATCACTGTGCTTCATAATAAACTGTGACATCACTGTGCTTCATAATAAACTGTGACATCACCGTGCTTCATAATAACTGTGACATCACCTGTGCTTCATAATAAACTGTGACATCACTGTGCTTCATAATAAACTGTGACATCACTGTGCTTCATAATAAACTGTGACATCACTGTGCTTCATAATAAACTGTGACATCACTGTGCTTCATAACTAAACTGTGACATCACTGTGCTTCATAATAAACTGTGACATCACTGTGCTTCATAATAAACTGTGACATCACTGTGCTTAACTGACCTGTGCTTCATAATAAACTGTGACATGACTGTGCTTCATAATAAACTGTGACATCACTGTGCTTCATAATAAACTGTGACATCACTGTGCTTCATAATAAACTGTGACATCACTGTGCTTCATAATAAACTGTGACATCACTGTGCTTCATAATAAACTGACATCACTGTGCTTCATAATAAACTGACATCACTGTGCTTCATAATAAACTGTGACATCACTGTGCTTCATAATAAACTGTGACATCACTGTGCTTCATAATTAAACTGTGACATCACTGTGCTTCATAATAAACTGACATCACTGTGCTTCATAATAAACTGTGACATCACTGTGCTTCCATAATAAACTGTGACATCACTGTGCTTCATAATAGAACTGGTGACATCACTGTGCTTCATAATAAACTGTGACATCACTGTGCTTCATAATAAACTGTGACATCACTGTGCTTCATAATAAACTGTGACATCACTGTGCTTCATAATAAACTGTGACATCACTGTGCTTCATAATAAACTGTGACATCACTGTGCTTCATACTAAACTGTGACATCACTGTGCTTCATAATAAACTGTGACATCACTGTGCTTCATAATAAACTGACATCACTGTGCTTCATAATAAACTGTGACATCACTGTGCTTCATAATAAACTGACATCACTGCGCTTCATAATAAACTGTGACATCACTGTGCTTCATAATAAACTGTGACATAACCGTGCTTCATAATAAACTGTGACATCACCGTGCTTCATAATAAACTGACATCACCGTGCTTCATAATAAACTGTGACATCACTGTGCTTCATAATAAACTGTGACATCACTGTGCTTCATAATAAACTGTGACATCACTGTGCTTCATAATAAACTGTGACATCACTGTGCTTCATAATAAACTGTGACATCACTGTGCTTCATAATAAACTGTGACATCACTGTGCTTCATAATAAACTGTGACATCACTGTGCTTCGTAATAAACTGTGACATCACTGTGCTTCGTAATAAACTGTGACATCACTGTGCTTCATAATAAACTGTGACATCACTGTGCTTCATAATAAACTGTGACACCACTGTGCTTCATAATAAACTGACATCACTGTGCTTCATAATAAACTGACATCACTGTGCTTCATAATAAACTGACATCACTGTGCTTCATAATAAACTGTGACATCACTGTGCTTCATAATAAACTGTGACATCACTGTGCTTCATAATAAACTGTGACATCACTGTGCTTCATAATAAACTGACATCACTGTGCTTCATAATAAACTATGACATCACTGTGCTTCATAATAAACTGTGACATCACTGTGCTTCATAATAAACTGTGACATCACTGTGCTTCATAATAAACTGTGACATCACTGTGCTTCATAATAAACTGTGACATCACTGTGCTTCATAATAAACTGTGACATCACTGTGCTTCATAATAAACTGTGACATCACTGTGCTTCATAATAAACTGTGACATCACTGTGCTTC
The DNA here is from genome assembly GCF_029499605.1 of Hyla sarda. NCBI lineage: Eukaryota > Metazoa > Chordata > Amphibia > Anura > Hylidae > Hyla > Hyla sarda. The sequence continues at coordinate 19,465 of NW_026609826.1, forward strand.
ATAATAAACTGTGACATCACTGTGCTTCATAATAAACTGTGACATCACTGTGCTTCATAATAAACTGACATCACTGTGCTTCATAATAAACTGTGACATCACTGTGCTTCATAATAAACTGTGACATCACTGTGCTTCATAATAAACTGACATCACTGTGCTTCATAATAAACTGTGACATCACTGTGCTTCATAATAAACTGTGACATCACCGTGCTTCATAATAAACTGTGACATCACCGTGCTTCATAATAAACTGACATCACCGTGCTTCATAATAAACTGTGACATCACTGTGCTTCATAATAAACTGTGACATCACTGTGCTTCATAATAAACTGTGACATCACTGTGCTTCATAATAACCTGTGACATCACTGTGCTTCATAATAAACTGTAACATCACTGTGCTTCATAATAAACTGTGACATCACTGTGATTCATAATAAATTGTGACATCACTGTGCTTCATAATAAACTGACATCACTGTGCTTCATAATAAACTGTGACATCACTGTGCTTCATAATAAACTGTGATATCACCGTGGTTCATAATAAACTGTGACATCACCGTGCTTCATAATAAACTGACATCACCGTGCTTCATAATAAACTGTGACATCACTGTGCTTCATAATAAACTGTGACATCACTCTGCTTCATAATAAACTGTGACATCACTGTGCTTCATAATAAACTGTGACATCACTGTGCTTCATAATAAACTGTGACATCACTCTGCTTCCTAATAAACTGACATCACTGTGCTTCATAATAAACTGTGACATCACTGTGCTTCATAATAAACTGTGACATCACTGTGCTTCATAATAAACTGACATCATTGTGCTTCATAATAAACTGTGACATCACTGTGCTTCATAATAAACTGTGACATCACTGTGCTTCATAATAAACTGTGACATCACTCTGCTTCATAATAAACTGACATCACTGTGCTTCATAATAAACTGTGACATCACTGTGCTTCATAATAAACTGTGACATCACTGTGCTTCATAATAAACTGTGACATCACTGTGCTTCATAATAAACTGTGACATCACTGTGCTTCATAATAAACTGACATCACTGTGCTTCATAATAAACTGACATCATTGTGCTTCATAATAAACTGACATCACTGTGCTTCATAATAAACTGTGACATCACTGTGCTTCATAATAAACTGTGACATCACTGTGCTTCATAATAAACTGTGACATCACTGTGCTTCATAATAAACTGTGACATCACTGTGCTTCATAATAAACTGTGACATCACTGTGCTTCATAATAAACTGTGACATCACTGTGCTTCATAATAAACTGTGACATCACTGTGCTTCATAATAAACTGTGACATCACTGTGCTTCATAATAAACTGTGACATCACTGTGCTTCATAATAAACTGTGACATCACTGTGCTTCATAATAAACTGTGACATCACTGTGCTTCTTAATAAACTGTGACATCACTGTGCTTCATAATAAACTGTGACATCACTGTGCTTCATAATAAACTGTGACATCACTGTGCTTCATAATAAACTGTGACATCACTGTGTTTCATAATAAACTGTGACATCACTGTGCTTCATAATACACTGACATCAGTGTGCTTCATAATAAACTGTGACATCACTGTGCTTCATAATAAATTGTGACATCACTGTGCTTCATAATAAACTGACATCACTGTGCTTCATAATAAACTGTGACATCACTGTGCTTCATAATAAACTGTGACATCACTGTGCTTCATAATAAACTGTGACATCACTGTGCTTCATAATAAATTGTGACATCACTGTGCTTCATAATAAACTGTGACATCACTGTGCTTCATAATAAACTGACATCACTGTGCTTCATAATAAACTGACATCATTGTGCTTCATAATAAACTGACATCACTGTGCTTCATAATAAACTGTGACATCACTGTGCTTCATAATAAACTGTGACATCACTGTGCTTCATAATAAACTGTGACATCACTGTGCTTCATAATAAACTGTGACATCACTGTGCTTCATAATAAACTGTGACATCACTGTGCTTCATAATAAACTGTGACATCACTGTGCTTCATAATAAACTGTGACATCACTGTGCTTCATAATAAACTGTGACATCACTGTGCTTCATAATAAACTGTGACATCACTGTGCTTCATAATAAACTGTGACATCACTGTGCTTCATAATAAACTGTGACATCACTGTGCTTCATAATAAACTGTGACATCACTGTGCTTCATAATAAACTGTGACATCACTGTGCTTCTTAATAAACTGTGACATCACTGTGCTTCATAATAAACTGTGACATCACTGTGCTTCATAATAAACTGTGACATCACTGTGCTTCATAATAAACTGTGACATCACTGTGCTTCATAATAAACTGTGACATCACTGTGCTTCATAATAAACTGACATCAGTGTGCTTCATAATAAACTGTGACATCACTGTGCTTCATAATAAACTGTGACATCACTGTGCTTCATAATAAACTGTGACATCACTGTGCTTCATAATAAACTGTGACATCACTGTGCTTCATAATAAACTGTGACATCACTGTGCTTCATAATAAACTGTGACATCACTGTGCTTCATAATAAACTGTGACATCACTGTGCTTCATAATAAACTGTGACATCACTGTGCTTCATAATAAACTGTGACATCACTGTGCTTCATAATAAACTGTGACATCACTGTGCTTCATAATAAACTGTGACATCACTGTGCTTCATGATAAACTGTGACATCACTGTGCTTCATGATAAACTGTGACATCACTGTGCTTCATGATAAACTGTGACATCACTGTGCTTCATAATAAACTGTGACATCACTGTGCTTCATACTAAACTGTGACATCACTGTGCTTTATAATAAACTGTGACATCACTGTGCTTCATAATAAACTGTGACATCACTGTGCTTCATCCTGTAATTTGATGTCACTGTGTATAACAACCCTGTAGTGACAATACAGTTTATTATTCTTGAATGCTGACTTCACTGTGTATATTTTCCCGGTACAATGACATCACTGTATAGTTACCCTCTACTGTGACAACACTGCATTTATTAACCCTGTAGTGGCAAAACTGTTTATTGTCCCTGTACAGAGACATTACTGTTTATATTAACTCTGAACTGAGATGTCAGTGTGCATATTTACCCTGTATTGTCACTCGCAGTGCAAGGTAAATATGTACAGTGGCATTAGGGTATACAGGTTTAATATATACAGTGATGTCACAGTGCAGTGTAAGTATCAACAGTGATGTTGCAGTATAGAGATAACACACAGTGATGTTATAGTTCAGAGATAATATACACAGTGATGTCACAGTACAGGGATAATACACACAGTGATGTCACAGTACAGGGATAATACACACAGTGATGTCACAGTACAGGGATAATATACACAGTGATGTCACAGTACAGGGATAATATACACAGTGATGTCACAGTACAGGGATAATACACAGTGATGTCACAGTACAGGGATAATACACAGTGATGTCACAGTACAGGGATAATACACACAGTGATGTCACAGTACAGAGATAATACACACAGTGATGTCACAGTACAGAGATAATACACACAGTGATGTCACAGTACAGGGATAATACACAGTGATGTCACAGTACAGAGATAATACACACAGTGATGTCACAGTACAGGGAGGGATAATATACACAGTGATGTCATAGTACAGGGAAAATACACAGTGATGTCACAGTACAGGGATAATACACAGTGATGTCACAGTACAGGGATAATACACAGTGATGTCACAGTACAGAGATAATACACACAGTGATGTCACAGTACAGGAATAATACACAGTGATGTCACAGTACAGGAATAATACACAGTGATGTCAAAGTACAGGAATAATACACAGTGATGTCACAGTACAGGAATAATACACAGTGATGTCACAGTACAGGGATAATATACAGAGTGATGTCACAGTACAGGGATAATATACAGAGTGATGTCACAGTACAGGGATAATACACTGATGTCACAGTACAGGGATAATACACACAGTGATGTCACAGTACAGAGATAATACACACAGTGTTGTCACAGTACAGGGATATTACACACAGTGAGGTCACAATACAGGGATAATACACACAGTGATGTCACAGTACAGGGATAATATACACAGTGATGTCACAGTACAGGGATTATACACACAGTGATGTCACAGTACAGGGATAATATACACAGTGATGTCACAGTACAGGGATAATACACACAGTGATGTCACAGTACAGGGATAATATACACAGTGATGTCACAGTACAGGGATAATATACACAGTGATGTCACAGTACAGGGATAATACACAGTGATGTCACAGTACAGGCATAATACACAGTGATGCCACAGTACAGGGATAATACACAGTGATGTCACAGTACAGGGATAATAAACACAGTGATGTCACAGTACAGGGATAATATACAGAGTGA
>NW_026609827.1:0-23968 GCF_029499605.1 Hyla sarda
CCAGGCTTTGAGCAGGCTGAGGCTGAAGGGGCCAGCCCGAGCAAGGGCTCCCTGTGCAAAGCAGTTTGTGTACGTAAGCCATAGAGCCAGTGAGCTGAAGCAGCCTTGGAGCTGGGCTGAGTGCGTGGAAAGGAGGGGGGCAGGAAGCAGGCCCAGTGCTGAGCAGCAGGCAGGCAGGCTGCAGAGTAGAAGAGCTGCAAATGAGAGGCTCGTCTCTGCCTACGGCCACACCACCCTGAACACGCCCGATCTCGTCTGATCTCGGAAGCTAAGCAGGGTCGGGCCTGGTTAGTACTTGGATGGGAGACCGCCTGGGAATACCAGGTGCTGTAGGCTTTTTGCTTTTTCTCACTTCAACCAGCAGGGGTCAGTCTCCCCTATGCCTTTTTTACATTCACTTTCTTAGCTGCACATTTGCTTCTTTTCTTCTTTTTTTATGGCCTTTCTCCCTTGTGTTGTTTATGTGACGTCACAGTACGGGATATGCTCCTACAGTCCTATCAGCTTGAGTCCCTGCACGTCCCCAGGGCTCACCTGCAATGTACGCAGGGGTGCGCTACCTGCTGTCCAGCCCTTTGCGCAACGGTCCGCGGCCTGGAGGAAAGCTGCTTGTGCGACAGAGTGGGGCCAGCCAGTGTCTACCGGCCACACCACCCTGGGTATGCCCGATCTCGTCTGATCTCGGAAGCCAAGCAGGGTCGGGCTCGGACAGTACTGGGATGGTTGACCTCCTGGGAATACCGGGTGCTGTAGACAGGTTGCGATGTTTCTTTACACTTTCTCCTCTGGCCCAGCCTGGGAAGGCACTTTCCCGAATATCGGGGGGGGGGGGAGATTTACGAAAACCTGTTTTGGGGGAAAAGTTGGCCCATTGCCCGTAAGCATCCAATGAGATGGCTTCTTCCAGTTTCAAAAAGGTAGCAAATAAAAAATGAAAAGAAGCAATGTGATCGGTTGCTACGGGCAACTGCTCCGCTTTTTCTCTGCGCAGGTTTTGACGAATCTCCCCCATTCAACTTGGGGCAAGCCAGAGCTGGAAGCCGCAGAGGCCTGTGTGCCGGTTTGCTGCTTGCTACTGTCAGCACACAATCCGTCCATCCAGCTCCATGTCCCGGCCAGAAAAGCTCATTGCCCCTGCAGCCAGGCATGTGTAAATATAAGAGTTAAAAGCAGCCCAGCCAGGAAATGGCCAGGCTTTGAGCAGGCTGAGGCTGAAGGGGCCAGCCCGAGCAAGGGCTCCCTGTGCAAAGCAGTTTGTGTACGTAAGCCATAGAGCCAGTGAGCTGAAGCAGCCTTGGAGCTGGGCTGAGTGCGTGGAAAGGAGGGGGGCAGGAAGCAGGCCCAGTGCTGAGCAGCAGGCAGGCAGGCTGCAGAGTAGAAGAGCTGCAAATGAGAGGCTCGTCTCTGCCTACGGCCACACCACCCTGAACACGCCCGATCTCGTCTGATCTCGGAAGCTAAGCAGGGTCGGGCCTGGTTAGTACTTGGATGGGAGACCGCCTGGGAATACCAGGTGCTGTAGGCTTTTTGCTTTTTCTCACTTCAACCAGCAGGGGTCAGTCTCCCCTATGCCTTTTTTACATTCACTTTCTTAGCTGCACATTTGCTTCTTTTCTTCTTTTTTTATGGCCTTTCTCCCTTGTGTTGTTTATGTGACGTCACAGTACGGGATATGCTCCTACAGTCCTATCAGCTTGAGTCCCTGCACGTCCCCAGGGCTCACCTGCAATGTACGCAGGGGTGCGCTACCTGCTGTCCAGCCCTTTGCGCAACGGTCCGCGGCCTGGAGGAAAGCTGCTTGTGCGACAGAGTGGGGCCAGCCAGTGTCTACCGGCCACACCACCCTGGGTATGCCCGATCTCGTCTGATCTCGGAAGCCAAGCAGGGTCGGGCTCGGACAGTACTGGGATGGTTGACCTCCTGGGAATACCGGGTGCTGTAGACAGGTTGCGATGTTTCTTTACACTTTCTCCTCTGGCCCAGCCTGGGAAGGCACTTTCCCGAATATCGGGGGGGGGGGGAGATTTACGAAAACCTGTTTTGGGGGAAAAGTTGGCCCATTGCCCGTAAGCATCCAATGAGATGGCTTCTTCCAGTTTCAAAAAGGTAGCAAATAAAAAATGAAAAGAAGCAATGTGATCGGTTGCTACGGGCAACTGCTCCGCTTTTTCTCTGCGCAGGTTTTGACGAATCTCCCCCATTCAACTTGGGGCAAGCCAGAGCTGGAAGCCGCAGAGGCCTGTGTGCCGGTTTGCTGCTTGCTACTGTCAGCACACAATCCGTCCATCCAGCTCCATGTCCCGGCCAGAAAAGCTCATTGCCCCTGCAGCCAGGCATGTGTAAATATAAGAGTTAAAAGCAGCCCAGCCAGGAAATGGCCAGGCTTTGAGCAGGCTGAGGCTGAAGGGGCCAGCCCGAGCAAGGGCTCCCTGTGCAAAGCAGTTTGTGTACGTAAGCCATAGAGCCAGTGAGCTGAAGCAGCCTTGGAGCTGGGCTGAGTGCGTGGAAAGGAGGGGGGCAGGAAGCAGGCCCAGTGCTGAGCAGCAGGCAGGCAGGCTGCAGAGTAGAAGAGCTGCAAATGAGAGGCTCGTCTCTGCCTACGGCCACACCACCCTGAACACGCCCGATCTCGTCTGATCTCGGAAGCTAAGCAGGGTCGGGCCTGGTTAGTACTTGGATGGGAGACCGCCTGGGAATACCAGGTGCTGTAGGCTTTTTGCTTTTTCTCACTTCAACCAGCAGGGGTCAGTCTCCCCTATGCCTTTTTTACATTCACTTTCTTAGCTGCACATTTGCTTCTTTTCTTCTTTTTTTATGGCCTTTCTCCCTTGTGTTGTTTATGTGACGTCACAGTACGGGATATGCTCCTACAGTCCTATCAGCTTGAGTCCCTGCACGTCCCCAGGGCTCACCTGCAATGTACGCAGGGGTGCGCTACCTGCTGTCCAGCCCTTTGCGCAACGGTCCGCGGCCTGGAGGAAAGCTGCTTGTGCGACAGAGTGGGGCCAGCCAGTGTCTACCGGCCACACCACCCTGGGTATGCCCGATCTCGTCTGATCTCGGAAGCCAAGCAGGGTCGGGCTCGGACAGTACTGGGATGGTTGACCTCCTGGGAATACCGGGTGCTGTAGACAGGTTGCGATGTTTCTTTACACTTTCTCCTCTGGCCCAGCCTGGGAAGGCACTTTCCCGAATATCGGGGGGGGGGGGGAGATTTACGAAAACCTGTTTTGGGGGAAAAGTTGGCCCATTGCCCGTAAGCATCCAATGAGATGGCTTCTTCCAGTTTCAAAAAGGTAGCAAATAAAAAATGAAAAGAAGCAATGTGATCGGTTGCTACGGGCAACTGCTCCGCTTTTTCTCTGCGCAGGTTTTGACGAATCTCCCCCATTCAACTTGGGGCAAGCCAGAGCTGGAAGCCGCAGAGGCCTGTGTGCCGGTTTGCTGCTTGCTACTGTCAGCACACAATCCGTCCATCCAGCTCCATGTCCCGGCCAGAAAAGCTCATTGCCCCTGCAGCCAGGCATGTGTAAATATAAGAGTTAAAAGCAGCCCAGCCAGGAAATGGCCAGGCTTTGAGCAGGCTGAGGCTGAAGGGGCCAGCCCGAGCAAGGGCTCCCTGTGCAAAGCAGTTTGTGTACGTAAGCCATAGAGCCAGTGAGCTGAAGCAGCCTTGGAGCTGGGCTGAGTGCGTGGAAAGGAGGGGGGCAGGAAGCAGGCCCAGTGCTGAGCAGCAGGCAGGCAGGCTGCAGAGTAGAAGAGCTGCAAATGAGAGGCTCGTCTCTGCCTACGGCCACACCACCCTGAACACGCCCGATCTCGTCTGATCTCGGAAGCTAAGCAGGGTCGGGCCTGGTTAGTACTTGGATGGGAGACCGCCTGGGAATACCAGGTGCTGTAGGCTTTTTGCTTTTTCTCACTTCAACCAGCAGGGGTCAGTCTCCCCTATGCCTTTTTTACATTCACTTTCTTAGCTGCACATTTGCTTCTTTTCTTCTTTTTTTATGGCCTTTCTCCCTTGTGTTGTTTATGTGACGTCACAGTACGGGATATGCTCCTACAGTCCTATCAGCTTGAGTCCCTGCACGTCCCCAGGGCTCACCTGCAATGTACGCAGGGGTGCGCTACCTGCTGTCCAGCCCTTTGCGCAACGGTCCGCGGCCTGGAGGAAAGCTGCTTGTGCGACAGAGTGGGGCCAGCCAGTGTCTACCGGCCACACCACCCTGGGTATGCCCGATCTCGTCTGATCTCGGAAGCCAAGCAGGGTCGGGCTCGGACAGTACTGGGATGGTTGACCTCCTGGGAATACCGGGTGCTGTAGACAGGTTGCGATGTTTCTTTACACTTTCTCCTCTGGCCCAGCCTGGGAAGGCACTTTCCCGAATATCGGGGGGGGGGGGGAGATTTACGAAAACCTGTTTTGGGGGAAAAGTTGGCCCATTGCCCGTAAGCATCCAATGAGATGGCTTCTTCCAGTTTCAAAAAGGTAGCAAATAAAAAATGAAAAGAAGCAATGTGATCGGTTGCTACGGGCAACTGCTCCGCTTTTTCTCTGCGCAGGTTTTGACGAATCTCCCCCATTCAACTTGGGGCAAGCCAGAGCTGGAAGCCGCAGAGGCCTGTGTGCCGGTTTGCTGCTTGCTACTGTCAGCACACAATCCGTCCATCCAGCTCCATGTCCCGGCCAGAAAAGCTCATTGCCCCTGCAGCCAGGCATGTGTAAATATAAGAGTTAAAAGCAGCCCAGCCAGGAAATGGCCAGGCTTTGAGCAGGCTGAGGCTGAAGGGGCCAGCCCGAGCAAGGGCTCCCTGTGCAAAGCAGTTTGTGTACGTAAGCCATAGAGCCAGTGAGCTGAAGCAGCCTTGGAGCTGGGCTGAGTGCGTGGAAAGGAGGGGGGCAGGAAGCAGGCCCAGTGCTGAGCAGCAGGCAGGCAGGCTGCAGAGTAGAAGAGCTGCAAATGAGAGGCTCGTCTCTGCCTACGGCCACACCACCCTGAACACGCCCGATCTCGTCTGATCTCGGAAGCTAAGCAGGGTCGGGCCTGGTTAGTACTTGGATGGGAGACCGCCTGGGAATACCAGGTGCTGTAGGCTTTTTGCTTTTTCTCACTTCAACCAGCAGGGGTCAGTCTCCCCTATGCCTTTTTTACATTCACTTTCTTAGCTGCACATTTGCTTCTTTTCTTCTTTTTTTATGGCCTTTCTCCCTTGTGTTGTTTATGTGACGTCACAGTACGGGATATGCTCCTACAGTCCTATCAGCTTGAGTCCCTGCACGTCCCCAGGGCTCACCTGCAATGTACGCAGGGGTGCGCTACCTGCTGTCCAGCCCTTTGCGCAACGGTCCGCGGCCTGGAGGAAAGCTGCTTGTGCGACAGAGTGGGGCCAGCCAGTGTCTACCGGCCACACCACCCTGGGTATGCCCGATCTCGTCTGATCTCGGAAGCCAAGCAGGGTCGGGCTCGGACAGTACTGGGATGGTTGACCTCCTGGGAATACCGGGTGCTGTAGACAGGTTGCGATGTTTCTTTACACTTTCTCCTCTGGCCCAGCCTGGGAAGGCACTTTCCCGAATATCGGGGGGGGGGGGAGATTTACGAAAACCTGTTTTGGGGGAAAAGTTGGCCCATTGCCCGTAAGCATCCAATGAGATGGCTTCTTCCAGTTTCAAAAAGGTAGCAAATAAAAAATGAAAAGAAGCAATGTGATCGGTTGCTACGGGCAACTGCTCCGCTTTTTCTCTGCGCAGGTTTTGACGAATCTCCCCCATTCAACTTGGGGCAAGCCAGAGCTGGAAGCCGCAGAGGCCTGTGTGCCGGTTTGCTGCTTGCTACTGTCAGCACACAATCCGTCCATCCAGCTCCATGTCCCGGCCAGAAAAGCTCATTGCCCCTGCAGCCAGGCATGTGTAAATATAAGAGTTAAAAGCAGCCCAGCCAGGAAATGGCCAGGCTTTGAGCAGGCTGAGGCTGAAGGGGCCAGCCCGAGCAAGGGCTCCCTGTGCAAAGCAGTTTGTGTACGTAAGCCATAGAGCCAGTGAGCTGAAGCAGCCTTGGAGCTGGGCTGAGTGCGTGGAAAGGAGGGGGGCAGGAAGCAGGCCCAGTGCTGAGCAGCAGGCAGGCAGGCTGCAGAGTAGAAGAGCTGCAAATGAGAGGCTCGTCTCTGCCTACGGCCACACCACCCTGAACACGCCCGATCTCGTCTGATCTCGGAAGCTAAGCAGGGTCGGGCCTGGTTAGTACTTGGATGGGAGACCGCCTGGGAATACCAGGTGCTGTAGGCTTTTTGCTTTTTCTCACTTCAACCAGCAGGGGTCAGTCTCCCCTATGCCTTTTTTACATTCACTTTCTTAGCTGCACATTTGCTTCTTTTCTTCTTTTTTTATGGCCTTTCTCCCTTGTGTTGTTTATGTGACGTCACAGTACGGGATATGCTCCTACAGTCCTATCAGCTTGAGTCCCTGCACGTCCCCAGGGCTCACCTGCAATGTACGCAGGGGTGCGCTACCTGCTGTCCAGCCCTTTGCGCAACGGTCCGCGGCCTGGAGGAAAGCTGCTTGTGCGACAGAGTGGGGCCAGCCAGTGTCTACCGGCCACACCACCCTGGGTATGCCCGATCTCGTCTGATCTCGGAAGCCAAGCAGGGTCGGGCTCGGACAGTACTGGGATGGTTGACCTCCTGGGAATACCGGGTGCTGTAGACAGGTTGCGATGTTTCTTTACACTTTCTCCTCTGGCCCAGCCTGGGAAGGCACTTTCCCGAATATCGGGGGGGGGGGGAGATTTACGAAAACCTGTTTTGGGGGAAAAGTTGGCCCATTGCCCGTAAGCATCCAATGAGATGGCTTCTTCCAGTTTCAAAAAGGTAGCAAATAAAAAATGAAAAGAAGCAATGTGATCGGTTGCTACGGGCAACTGCTCCGCTTTTTCTCTGCGCAGGTTTTGACGAATCTCCCCCATTCAACTTGGGGCAAGCCAGAGCTGGAAGCCGCAGAGGCCTGTGTGCCGGTTTGCTGCTTGCTACTGTCAGCACACAATCCGTCCATCCAGCTCCATGTCCCGGCCAGAAAAGCTCATTGCCCCTGCAGCCAGGCATGTGTAAATATAAGAGTTAAAAGCAGCCCAGCCAGGAAATGGCCAGGCTTTGAGCAGGCTGAGGCTGAAGGGGCCAGCCCGAGCAAGGGCTCCCTGTGCAAAGCAGTTTGTGTACGTAAGCCATAGAGCCAGTGAGCTGAAGCAGCCTTGGAGCTGGGCTGAGTGCGTGGAAAGGAGGGGGGCAGGAAGCAGGCCCAGTGCTGAGCAGCAGGCAGGCAGGCTGCAGAGTAGAAGAGCTGCAAATGAGAGGCTCGTCTCTGCCTACGGCCACACCACCCTGAACACGCCCGATCTCGTCTGATCTCGGAAGCTAAGCAGGGTCGGGCCTGGTTAGTACTTGGATGGGAGACCGCCTGGGAATACCAGGTGCTGTAGGCTTTTTGCTTTTTCTCACTTCAACCAGCAGGGGTCAGTCTCCCCTATGCCTTTTTTACATTCACTTTCTTAGCTGCACATTTGCTTCTTTTCTTCTTTTTTTATGGCCTTTCTCCCTTGTGTTGTTTATGTGACGTCACAGTACGGGATATGCTCCTACAGTCCTATCAGCTTGAGTCCCTGCACGTCCCCAGGGCTCACCTGCAATGTACGCAGGGGTGCGCTACCTGCTGTCCAGCCCTTTGCGCAACGGTCCGCGGCCTGGAGGAAAGCTGCTTGTGCGACAGAGTGGGGCCAGCCAGTGTCTACCGGCCACACCACCCTGGGTATGCCCGATCTCGTCTGATCTCGGAAGCCAAGCAGGGTCGGGCTCGGACAGTACTGGGATGGTTGACCTCCTGGGAATACCGGGTGCTGTAGACAGGTTGCGATGTTTCTTTACACTTTCTCCTCTGGCCCAGCCTGGGAAGGCACTTTCCCGAATATCGGGGGGGGGGGGGAGATTTACGAAAACCTGTTTTGGGGGAAAAGTTGGCCCATTGCCCGTAAGCATCCAATGAGATGGCTTCTTCCAGTTTCAAAAAGGTAGCAAATAAAAAATGAAAAGAAGCAATGTGATCGGTTGCTACGGGCAACTGCTCCGCTTTTTCTCTGCGCAGGTTTTGACGAATCTCCCCCATTCAACTTGGGGCAAGCCAGAGCTGGAAGCCGCAGAGGCCTGTGTGCCGGTTTGCTGCTTGCTACTGTCAGCACACAATCCGTCCATCCAGCTCCATGTCCCGGCCAGAAAAGCTCATTGCCCCTGCAGCCAGGCATGTGTAAATATAAGAGTTAAAAGCAGCCCAGCCAGGAAATGGCCAGGCTTTGAGCAGGCTGAGGCTGAAGGGGCCAGCCCGAGCAAGGGCTCCCTGTGCAAAGCAGTTTGTGTACGTAAGCCATAGAGCCAGTGAGCTGAAGCAGCCTTGGAGCTGGGCTGAGTGCGTGGAAAGGAGGGGGGCAGGAAGCAGGCCCAGTGCTGAGCAGCAGGCAGGCAGGCTGCAGAGTAGAAGAGCTGCAAATGAGAGGCTCGTCTCTGCCTACGGCCACACCACCCTGAACACGCCCGATCTCGTCTGATCTCGGAAGCTAAGCAGGGTCGGGCCTGGTTAGTACTTGGATGGGAGACCGCCTGGGAATACCAGGTGCTGTAGGCTTTTTGCTTTTTCTCACTTCAACCAGCAGGGGTCAGTCTCCCCTATGCCTTTTTTACATTCACTTTCTTAGCTGCACATTTGCTTCTTTTCTTCTTTTTTTATGGCCTTTCTCCCTTGTGTTGTTTATGTGACGTCACAGTACGGGATATGCTCCTACAGTCCTATCAGCTTGAGTCCCTGCACGTCCCCAGGGCTCACCTGCAATGTACGCAGGGGTGCGCTACCTGCTGTCCAGCCCTTTGCGCAACGGTCCGCGGCCTGGAGGAAAGCTGCTTGTGCGACAGAGTGGGGCCAGCCAGTGTCTACCGGCCACACCACCCTGGGTATGCCCGATCTCGTCTGATCTCGGAAGCCAAGCAGGGTCGGGCTCGGACAGTACTGGGATGGTTGACCTCCTGGGAATACCGGGTGCTGTAGACAGGTTGCGATGTTTCTTTACACTTTCTCCTCTGGCCCAGCCTGGGAAGGCACTTTCCCGAATATCGGGGGGGGGGGGAGATTTACGAAAACCTGTTTTGGGGGAAAAGTTGGCCCATTGCCCGTAAGCATCCAATGAGATGGCTTCTTCCAGTTTCAAAAAGGTAGCAAATAAAAAATGAAAAGAAGCAATGTGATCGGTTGCTACGGGCAACTGCTCCGCTTTTTCTCTGCGCAGGTTTTGACGAATCTCCCCCATTCAACTTGGGGCAAGCCAGAGCTGGAAGCCGCAGAGGCCTGTGTGCCGGTTTGCTGCTTGCTACTGTCAGCACACAATCCGTCCATCCAGCTCCATGTCCCGGCCAGAAAAGCTCATTGCCCCTGCAGCCAGGCATGTGTAAATATAAGAGTTAAAAGCAGCCCAGCCAGGAAATGGCCAGGCTTTGAGCAGGCTGAGGCTGAAGGGGCCAGCCCGAGCAAGGGCTCCCTGTGCAAAGCAGTTTGTGTACGTAAGCCATAGAGCCAGTGAGCTGAAGCAGCCTTGGAGCTGGGCTGAGTGCGTGGAAAGGAGGGGGGCAGGAAGCAGGCCCAGTGCTGAGCAGCAGGCAGGCAGGCTGCAGAGTAGAAGAGCTGCAAATGAGAGGCTCGTCTCTGCCTACGGCCACACCACCCTGAACACGCCCGATCTCGTCTGATCTCGGAAGCTAAGCAGGGTCGGGCCTGGTTAGTACTTGGATGGGAGACCGCCTGGGAATACCAGGTGCTGTAGGCTTTTTGCTTTTTCTCACTTCAACCAGCAGGGGTCAGTCTCCCCTATGCCTTTTTTACATTCACTTTCTTAGCTGCACATTTGCTTCTTTTCTTCTTTTTTTATGGCCTTTCTCCCTTGTGTTGTTTATGTGACGTCACAGTACGGGATATGCTCCTACAGTCCTATCAGCTTGAGTCCCTGCACGTCCCCAGGGCTCACCTGCAATGTACGCAGGGGTGCGCTACCTGCTGTCCAGCCCTTTGCGCAACGGTCCGCGGCCTGGAGGAAAGCTGCTTGTGCGACAGAGTGGGGCCAGCCAGTGTCTACCGGCCACACCACCCTGGGTATGCCCGATCTCGTCTGATCTCGGAAGCCAAGCAGGGTCGGGCTCGGACAGTACTGGGATGGTTGACCTCCTGGGAATACCGGGTGCTGTAGACAGGTTGCGATGTTTCTTTACACTTTCTCCTCTGGCCCAGCCTGGGAAGGCACTTTCCCGAATATCGGGGGGGGGGGGAGATTTACGAAAACCTGTTTTGGGGGAAAAGTTGGCCCATTGCCCGTAAGCATCCAATGAGATGGCTTCTTCCAGTTTCAAAAAGGTAGCAAATAAAAAATGAAAAGAAGCAATGTGATCGGTTGCTACGGGCAACTGCTCCGCTTTTTCTCTGCGCAGGTTTTGACGAATCTCCCCCATTCAACTTGGGGCAAGCCAGAGCTGGAAGCCGCAGAGGCCTGTGTGCCGGTTTGCTGCTTGCTACTGTCAGCACACAATCCGTCCATCCAGCTCCATGTCCCGGCCAGAAAAGCTCATTGCCCCTGCAGCCAGGCATGTGTAAATATAAGAGTTAAAAGCAGCCCAGCCAGGAAATGGCCAGGCTTTGAGCAGGCTGAGGCTGAAGGGGCCAGCCCGAGCAAGGGCTCCCTGTGCAAAGCAGTTTGTGTACGTAAGCCATAGAGCCAGTGAGCTGAAGCAGCCTTGGAGCTGGGCTGAGTGCGTGGAAAGGAGGGGGGCAGGAAGCAGGCCCAGTGCTGAGCAGCAGGCAGGCAGGCTGCAGAGTAGAAGAGCTGCAAATGAGAGGCTCGTCTCTGCCTACGGCCACACCACCCTGAACACGCCCGATCTCGTCTGATCTCGGAAGCTAAGCAGGGTCGGGCCTGGTTAGTACTTGGATGGGAGACCGCCTGGGAATACCAGGTGCTGTAGGCTTTTTGCTTTTTCTCACTTCAACCAGCAGGGGTCAGTCTCCCCTATGCCTTTTTTACATTCACTTTCTTAGCTGCACATTTGCTTCTTTTCTTCTTTTTTTATGGCCTTTCTCCCTTGTGTTGTTTATGTGACGTCACAGTACGGGATATGCTCCTACAGTCCTATCAGCTTGAGTCCCTGCACGTCCCCAGGGCTCACCTGCAATGTACGCAGGGGTGCGCTACCTGCTGTCCAGCCCTTTGCGCAACGGTCCGCGGCCTGGAGGAAAGCTGCTTGTGCGACAGAGTGGGGCCAGCCAGTGTCTACCGGCCACACCACCCTGGGTATGCCCGATCTCGTCTGATCTCGGAAGCCAAGCAGGGTCGGGCTCGGACAGTACTGGGATGGTTGACCTCCTGGGAATACCGGGTGCTGTAGACAGGTTGCGATGTTTCTTTACACTTTCTCCTCTGGCCCAGCCTGGGAAGGCACTTTCCCGAATATCGGGGGGGGGGGGAGATTTACGAAAACCTGTTTTGGGGGAAAAGTTGGCCCATTGCCCGTAAGCATCCAATGAGATGGCTTCTTCCAGTTTCAAAAAGGTAGCAAATAAAAAATGAAAAGAAGCAATGTGATCGGTTGCTACGGGCAACTGCTCCGCTTTTTCTCTGCGCAGGTTTTGACGAATCTCCCCCATTCAACTTGGGGCAAGCCAGAGCTGGAAGCCGCAGAGGCCTGTGTGCCGGTTTGCTGCTTGCTACTGTCAGCACACAATCCGTCCATCCAGCTCCATGTCCCGGCCAGAAAAGCTCATTGCCCCTGCAGCCAGGCATGTGTAAATATAAGAGTTAAAAGCAGCCCAGCCAGGAAATGGCCAGGCTTTGAGCAGGCTGAGGCTGAAGGGGCCAGCCCGAGCAAGGGCTCCCTGTGCAAAGCAGTTTGTGTACGTAAGCCATAGAGCCAGTGAGCTGAAGCAGCCTTGGAGCTGGGCTGAGTGCGTGGAAAGGAGGGGGGCAGGAAGCAGGCCCAGTGCTGAGCAGCAGGCAGGCAGGCTGCAGAGTAGAAGAGCTGCAAATGAGAGGCTCGTCTCTGCCTACGGCCACACCACCCTGAACACGCCCGATCTCGTCTGATCTCGGAAGCTAAGCAGGGTCGGGCCTGGTTAGTACTTGGATGGGAGACCGCCTGGGAATACCAGGTGCTGTAGGCTTTTTGCTTTTTCTCACTTCAACCAGCAGGGGTCAGTCTCCCCTATGCCTTTTTTACATTCACTTTCTTAGCTGCACATTTGCTTCTTTTCTTCTTTTTTTATGGCCTTTCTCCCTTGTGTTGTTTATGTGACGTCACAGTACGGGATATGCTCCTACAGTCCTATCAGCTTGAGTCCCTGCACGTCCCCAGGGCTCACCTGCAATGTACGCAGGGGTGCGCTACCTGCTGTCCAGCCCTTTGCGCAACGGTCCGCGGCCTGGAGGAAAGCTGCTTGTGCGACAGAGTGGGGCCAGCCAGTGTCTACCGGCCACACCACCCTGGGTATGCCCGATCTCGTCTGATCTCGGAAGCCAAGCAGGGTCGGGCTCGGACAGTACTGGGATGGTTGACCTCCTGGGAATACCGGGTGCTGTAGACAGGTTGCGATGTTTCTTTACACTTTCTCCTCTGGCCCAGCCTGGGAAGGCACTTTCCCGAATATCGGGGGGGGGGGGAGATTTACGAAAACCTGTTTTGGGGGAAAAGTTGGCCCATTGCCCGTAAGCATCCAATGAGATGGCTTCTTCCAGTTTCAAAAAGGTAGCAAATAAAAAATGAAAAGAAGCAATGTGATCGGTTGCTACGGGCAACTGCTCCGCTTTTTCTCTGCGCAGGTTTTGACGAATCTCCCCCATTCAACTTGGGGCAAGCCAGAGCTGGAAGCCGCAGAGGCCTGTGTGCCGGTTTGCTGCTTGCTACTGTCAGCACACAATCCGTCCATCCAGCTCCATGTCCCGGCCAGAAAAGCTCATTGCCCCTGCAGCCAGGCATGTGTAAATATAAGAGTTAAAAGCAGCCCAGCCAGGAAATGGCCAGGCTTTGAGCAGGCTGAGGCTGAAGGGGCCAGCCCGAGCAAGGGCTCCCTGTGCAAAGCAGTTTGTGTACGTAAGCCATAGAGCCAGTGAGCTGAAGCAGCCTTGGAGCTGGGCTGAGTGCGTGGAAAGGAGGGGGGCAGGAAGCAGGCCCAGTGCTGAGCAGCAGGCAGGCAGGCTGCAGAGTAGAAGAGCTGCAAATGAGAGGCTCGTCTCTGCCTACGGCCACACCACCCTGAACACGCCCGATCTCGTCTGATCTCGGAAGCTAAGCAGGGTCGGGCCTGGTTAGTACTTGGATGGGAGACCGCCTGGGAATACCAGGTGCTGTAGGCTTTTTGCTTTTTCTCACTTCAACCAGCAGGGGTCAGTCTCCCCTATGCCTTTTTTACATTCACTTTCTTAGCTGCACATTTGCTTCTTTTCTTCTTTTTTTATGGCCTTTCTCCCTTGTGTTGTTTATGTGACGTCACAGTACGGGATATGCTCCTACAGTCCTATCAGCTTGAGTCCCTGCACGTCCCCAGGGCTCACCTGCAATGTACGCAGGGGTGCGCTACCTGCTGTCCAGCCCTTTGCGCAACGGTCCGCGGCCTGGAGGAAAGCTGCTTGTGCGACAGAGTGGGGCCAGCCAGTGTCTACCGGCCACACCACCCTGGGTATGCCCGATCTCGTCTGATCTCGGAAGCCAAGCAGGGTCGGGCTCGGACAGTACTGGGATGGTTGACCTCCTGGGAATACCGGGTGCTGTAGACAGGTTGCGATGTTTCTTTACACTTTCTCCTCTGGCCCAGCCTGGGAAGGCACTTTCCCGAATATCGGGGGGGGGGGGAGATTTACGAAAACCTGTTTTGGGGGAAAAGTTGGCCCATTGCCCGTAAGCATCCAATGAGATGGCTTCTTCCAGTTTCAAAAAGGTAGCAAATAAAAAATGAAAAGAAGCAATGTGATCGGTTGCTACGGGCAACTGCTCCGCTTTTTCTCTGCGCAGGTTTTGACGAATCTCCCCCATTCAACTTGGGGCAAGCCAGAGCTGGAAGCCGCAGAGGCCTGTGTGCCGGTTTGCTGCTTGCTACTGTCAGCACACAATCCGTCCATCCAGCTCCATGTCCCGGCCAGAAAAGCTCATTGCCCCTGCAGCCAGGCATGTGTAAATATAAGAGTTAAAAGCAGCCCAGCCAGGAAATGGCCAGGCTTTGAGCAGGCTGAGGCTGAAGGGGCCAGCCCGAGCAAGGGCTCCCTGTGCAAAGCACTTTGTGTACGTAAGCCATAGAGCCAGTGAGCTGAAGCAGCCTTGGAGCTGGGCTGAGTGCGTGGAAAGGAGGGGGGCAGGAAGCAGGCCCAGTGCTGAGCAGCAGGCAGGCAGGCTGCAGAGTAGAAGAGCTGCAAATGAGAGGCTCGTCTCTGCCTACGGCCACACCACCCTGAACACGCCCGATCTCGTCTGATCTCGGAAGCTAAGCAGGGTCGGGCCTGGTTAGTACTTGGATGGGAGACCGCCTGGGAATACCAGGTGCTGTAGGCTTTTTGCTTTTTCTCACTTCAACCAGCAGGGGTCAGTCTCCCCTATGCCTTTTTTACATTCACTTTCTTAGCTGCACATTTGCTTCTTTTCTTCTTTTTTTATGGCCTTTCTCCCTTGTGTTGTTTATGTGACGTCACAGTACGGGATATGCTCCTACAGTCCTATCAGCTTGAGTCCCTGCACGTCCCCAGGGCTCACCTGCAATGTACGCAGGGGTGCGCTACCTGCTGTCCAGCCCTTTGCGCAACGGTCCGCGGCCTGGAGGAAAGCTGCTTGTGCGACAGAGTGGGGCCAGCCAGTGTCTACCGGCCACACCACCCTGGGTATGCCCGATCTCGTCTGATCTCGGAAGCCAAGCAGGGTCGGGCTCGGACAGTACTGGGATGGTTGACCTCCTGGGAATACCGGGTGCTGTAGACAGGTTGCGATGTTTCTTTACACTTTCTCCTCTGGCCCAGCCTGGGAAGGCACTTTCCCGAATATCGGGGGGGGGGGGAGATTTACGAAAACCTGTTTTGGGGGAAAAGTTGGCCCATTGCCCGTAAGCATCCAATGAGATGGCTTCTTCCAGTTTCAAAAAGGTAGCAAATAAAAAATGAAAAGAAGCAATGTGATCGGTTGCTACGGGCAACTGCTCCGCTTTTTCTCTGCGCAGGTTTTGACGAATCTCCCCCATTCAACTTGGGGCAAGCCAGAGCTGGAAGCCGCAGAGGCCTGTGTGCCGGTTTGCTGCTTGCTACTGTCAGCACACAATCTGTCCATCCAGCTCCATGTCCCGGCCAGAAAAGCTCATTGCCCCTGCAGCCAGGCATGTGTAAATATAAGAGTTAAAAGCAGCCCAGCCAGGAAATGGCCAGGCTTTGAGCAGGCTGAGGCTGAAGGGGCCAGCCCGAGCAAGGGCTCCCTGTGCAAAGCACTTTGTGTACGTAAGCCATAGAGCCAGTGAGCTGAAGCAGCCTTGGAGCTGGGCTGAGTGCGTGGAAAGGAGGGGGGCAGGAAGCAGGCCCAGTGCTGAGCAGCAGGCAGGCAGGCTGCAGAGTAGAAGAGCTGCAAATGAGAGGCTCGTCTCTGCCTACGGCCACACCACCCTGAACACGCCCGGTCTCGTCTGATCTCGGAAGCTAAGCAGGGTCGGGCCTGGTTAGTACTTGGATGGGAGACCGCCTGGGAATACCAGGTGCTGTAGGCTTTTTGCTTTTTCTCACTTCAACCAGCAGGGGTCAGTCTCCCCTATGCCTTTTTTACATTCACTTTCTTAGCTGCACATTTGCTTCTTTTCTTCTTTTTTTATGGCCTTTCTCCCTTGTGTTGTTTATGTGACGTCACAGTACGGGATATGCTCCTACAGTCCTATCAGCTTGAGTCCCTGCACGTCCCCAGGGCTCACCTGCAATGTACGCAGGGGTGCGCTACCTGCTGTCCAGCCCTTTGCGCAACGGTCCGCGGCCTGGAGGAAAGCTGCTTGTGCGACAGAGTGGGGCCAGCCAGTGTCTACCGGCCACACCACCCTGGGTATGCCCGATCTCGTCTGATCTCGGAAGCCAAGCAGGGTCGGGCTCGGACAGTACTGGGATGGTTGACCTCCTGGGAATACCGGGTGCTGTAGACAGGTTGCGATGTTTCTTTACACTTTCTCCTCTGGCCCAGCCTGGGAAGGCACTTTCCCGAATATCCGGGGGGGGGGGAGATTTACGAAAACCTGTTTTGGGGGAAAAGTTGGCCCATTGCCCGTAAGCATCCAATGAGATGGCTTCTTCCAGTTTCAAAAAGGTAGCTAATAAAAAATGAAAAGAAGCAATGTGATCGGTTGCTACGGGCAACTGCTCCGCTTTTTCTCTGCGCAGGTTTTGACGAATCTCCCCCATTCAACTTGGGGCAAGCCAGAGCTGGAAGCCGCAGAGGCCTGTGTGCCGGTTTGCTGCTTGCTACTGTCAGCACACAATCCGTCCATCCAGCTCCATGTCCCGGCCAGAAAAGCTCATTGCCCCTGCAGCCAGGCATGTGTAAATATAAGAGTTAAAAGCAGCCCAGCCAGGAAATGGCCAGGCTTTGAGCAGGCTGAGGCTGAAGGGGCCAGCCCGAGCAAGGGCTCCCTGTGCAAAGCAGTTTGTGTACGTAAGCCATAGAGCCAGTGAGCTGAAGCAGCCTTGGAGCTGGGCTGAGTGCGTGGAAAGGAGGGGGGCAGGAAGCAGGCCCAGTGCTGAGCAGCAGGCAGGCAGGCTGCAGAGTAGAAGAGCTGCAAATGAGAGGCTCGTCTCTGCCTACGGCCACACCACCCTGAACACGCCCGATCTCGTCTGATCTCGGAAGCTAAGCAGGGTCGGGCCTGGTTAGTACTTGGATGGGAGACCGCCTGGGAATACCAGGTGCTGTAGGCTTTTTGCTTTTTCTCACTTCAACCAGCAGGGGTCAGTCTCCCCTATGCCTTTTTTACATTCACTTTCTTAGCTGCACATTTGCTTCTTTTCTTCTTTTTTTATGGCCTTTCTCCCTTGTGTTGTTTATGTGACGTCACAGTACGGGATATGCTCCTACAGTCCTATCAGCTTGAGTCCCTGCACGTCCCCAGGGCTCACCTGCAATGTACGCAGGGGTGCGCTACCTGCTGTCCAGCCCTTTGCGCAACGGTCCGCGGCCTGGAGGAAAGCTGCTTGTGCGACAGAGTGGGGCCAGCCAGTGTCTACCGGCCACACCACCCTGGGTATGCCCGATCTCGTCTGATCTCGGAAGCCAAGCAGGGTCGGGCTCGGACAGTACTGGGATGGTTGACCTCCTGGGAATACCGGGTGCTGTAGACAGGTTGCGATGTTTCTTTACACTTTCTCCTCTGGCCCAGCCTGGGAAGGCACTTTCCCGAATATCGGGGGGGGGGGGAGATTTACGAAAACCTGTTTTGGGGGAAAAGTTGGCCCATTGCCCGTAAGCATCCAATGAGATGGCTTCTTCCAGTTTCAAAAAGGTAGCAAATAAAAAATGAAAAGAAGCAATGTGATCGGTTGCTACGGGCAACTGCTCCGCTTTTTCTCTGCGCAGGTTTTGACGAATCTCCCCCATTCAACTTGGGGCAAGCCAGAGCTGGAAGCCGCAGAGGCCTGTGTGCCGGTTTGCTGCTTGCTACTGTCAGCACACAATCCGTCCATCCAGCTCCATGTCCCGGCCAGAAAAGCTCATTGCCCCTGCAGCCAGGCATGTGTAAATATAAGAGTTAAAAGCAGCCCAGCCAGGAAATGGCCAGGCTTTGAGCAGGCTGAGGCTGAAGGGGCCAGCCCGAGCAAGGGCTCCCTGTGCAAAGCAGTTTGTGTACGTAAGCCATAGAGCCAGTGAGCTGAAGCAGCCTTGGAGCTGGGCTGAGTGCGTGGAAAGGAGGGGGGCAGGAAGCAGGCCCAGTGCTGAGCAGCAGGCAGGCAGGCTGCAGAGTAGAAGAGCTGCAAATGAGAGGCTCGTCTCTGCCTACGGCCACACCACCCTGAACACGCCCGATCTCGTCTGATCTCGGAAGCTAAGCAGGGTCGGGCCTGGTTAGTACTTGGATGGGAGACCGCCTGGGAATACCAGGTGCTGTAGGCTTTTTGCTTTTTCTCACTTCAACCAGCAGGGGTCAGTCTCCCCTATGCCTTTTTTACATTCACTTTCTTAGCTGCACATTTGCTTCTTTTCTTCTTTTTTTATGGCCTTTCTCCCTTGTGTTGTTTATGTGACGTCACAGTACGGGATATGCTCCTACAGTCCTATCAGCTTGAGTCCCTGCACGTCCCCAGGGCTCACCTGCAATGTACGCAGGGGTGCGCTACCTGCTGTCCAGCCCTTTGCGCAACGGTCCGCGGCCTGGAGGAAAGCTGCTTGTGCGACAGAGTGGGGCCAGCCAGTGTCTACCGGCCACACCACCCTGGGTATGCCCGATCTCGTCTGATCTCGGAAGCCAAGCAGGGTCGGGCTCGGACAGTACTGGGATGGTTGACCTCCTGGGAATACCGGGTGCTGTAGACAGGTTGCGATGTTTCTTTACACTTTCTCCTCTGGCCCAGCCTGGGAAGGCACTTTCCCGAATATCGGGGGGGGGGGGGAGATTTACGAAAACCTGTTTTGGGGGAAAAGTTGGCCCATTGCCCGTAAGCATCCAATGAGATGGCTTCTTCCAGTTTCAAAAAGGTAGCAAATAAAAAATGAAAAGAAGCAATGTGATCGGTTGCTACGGGCAACTGCTCCGCTTTTTCTCTGCGCAGGTTTTGACGAATCTCCCCCATTCAACTTGGGGCAAGCCAGAGCTGGAAGCCGCAGAGGCCTGTGTGCCGGTTTGCTGCTTGCTACTGTCAGCACACAATCCGTCCATCCAGCTCCGTGTCCCGGCCAGAAAAGCTCATTGCCCCTGCAGCCAGGCATGTGTAAATATAAGAGTTAAAAGCAGCCCAGCCAGGAAATGGCCAGGCTTTGAGCAGGCTGAGGCTGAAGGGGCCAGCCCGAGCAAGGGCTCCCTGTGCAAAGCAGTTTGTGTACGTAAGCCATAGAGCCAGTGAGCTGAAGCAGCCTTGGAGCTGGGCTGAGTGCGTGGAAAGGAGGGGGGCAGGAAGCAGGCCCAGTGCTGAGCAGCAGGCAGGCAGGCTGCAGAGTAGAAGAGCTGCAAATGAGAGGCTCGTCTCTGCCTACGGCCACACCACCCTGAACACGCCCGATCTCGTCTGATCTCGGAAGCTAAGCAGGGTCGGGCCTGGTTAGTACTTGGATGGGAGACCGCCTGGGAATACCAGGTGCTGTAGGCTTTTTGCTTTTTCTCACTTCAACCAGCAGGGGTCAGTCTCCCCTATGCCTTTTTTACATTCACTTTCTTAGCTGCACATTTGCTTCTTTTCTTCTTTTTTTATGGCCTTTCTCCCTTGTGTTGTTTATGTGACGTCACAGTACGGGATATGCTCCTACAGTCCTATCAGCTTGAGTCCCTGCACGTCCCCAGGGCTCACCTGCAATGTACGCAGGGGTGCGCTACCTGCTGTCCAGCCCTTTGCGCAACGGTCCGCGGCCTGGAGGAAAGCTGCTTGTGCGACAGAGTGGGGCCAGCCAGTGTCTACCGGCCACACCACCCTGGGTATGCCCGATCTCGTCTGATCTCGGAAGCCAAGCAGGGTCGGGCTCGGACAGTACTGGGATGGTTGACCTCCTGGGAATACCGGGTGCTGTAGACAGGTTGCGATGTTTCTTTACACTTTCTCCTCTGGCCCAGCCTGGGAAGGCACTTTCCCGAATATCGGGGGGGGGGGGGGGAGATTTACGAAAACCTGTTTTGGGGGAAAAGTTTGGCCCATTGCCCGTAAGCATCCAATGAGATGGCTTCTTCCAGTTTCAAAAAGGTAGCAAATAAAAAATGAAAAAGAAGCAATGTGATCGGTTGCTACGGGCAACTGCTCCGCTTTTTCTCTGCGCAGGTTTTGACGAATCTCCCCCATTCAACTTGGGGCAAGCCAGAGCTGGAAGCCGCAGAGGCCTGTGTGCCGGTTTGCTGCTTGCTACTGTCAGCACACAATCCGTCCATCCAGCTCCGTGTCCCGGCCAGAAAAGCTCATTGCCCCTGCAGCCAGGCATGTGTAAATATAAGAGTTAAAAGCAGCCCAGCCAGGAAATGGCCAGGCTTTGAGCAGGCTGAGGCTGAAGGGGGCCAGCCCGAGCAAGGGCTCCCTGTGCAAAGCAGTTTGTGTACGTAAGCCATAGAGCCAGTGAGCTGAAGCAGCCTTGGAGCTGGGCTGAGTGCGTGGAAAGGAGGGGGGCAGGAAGCAGGCCCAGTGCTGAGCAGCAGGCAGGCAGGCTGCAGAGTAGAAGAGCTGCAAATGAGAGGCTCGTCTCTGCCTACGGCCACACCACCCTGAACACGCCCGATCTCGTCTGATCTCGGAAGCTAAGCAGGGTCGGGCCTGGTTAGTACTTGGATGGGAGACCGCCTGGGAATACCAGGTGCTGTAGGCTTTTTGCTTTTTCTCACTTCAACCAGCAGGGGTCAGTCTCCCCTATGCCTTTTTTACATTCACTTTCTTAGCTGCACATTTGCTTCTTTTTCTTCTTTTTTTATGGCCTTTCTCCCTTGTGTTGTTTATGTGACGTCACAGTACGGGATATGCTCCTACAGTCCTATCAGCTTGAGTCCCCTGCACGTCCCCCAGGGCTCACCTGCAATGTACGCAGGGGGTGCGCTACCTGCTGTCCAGCCCTTTTGCGCAACGGTCCGCGGCCTGGAGGAAAGCTGCTTGTGCGACAGAGTGGGGCCAGCCAGTGTCTACCGGCCACACCACCCTGGGTATGCCCGATCTCGTCTGATCTCGGAAGCCAAGCAGGGTCGGGCTCGGACAGTACTGGGATGGTTGACCTCCTGGGAATACCGGGTGCTGTAGACAGGTTGCGATGTTTCTTTACACTTTCTCCTCTGGCCCAGCCTGGGAAGGCACTTTCCCGAATATCGGGGGGGGGGGAGATTTACGAAAACCTGTTTTGGGGGAAAAGTTGGCCCATTGCCCGTAAGCATCCAATGAGATGGCTTCTTCCAGTTTCAAAAAGGTAGCAAATAAAAAATGAAAAGAAGCAATGTGATCGGTTGCTACGGGCAACTGCTCCGCTTTTTCTCTGCGCAGGTTTTGACGAATCTCCCCCATTCAACTTGGGGCAAGCCAGAGCTGGAAGCCGCAGAGGCCTGTGTGCCGGTTTGCTGCTTGCTACTGTCAGCACACAATCCGTCCATCCAGCTCCATGTCCCGGCCAGAAAAGCTCATTGCCCCTGCAGCCAGGCATGTGTAAATATAAGAGTTAAAAGCAGCCCAGCCAGGAAATGGCCAGGCTTTGAGCAGGCTGAGGCTGAAGGGGCCAGCCCGAGCAAGGGCTCCCTGTGCAAAGCAGTTTGGTGTACGTAAGCCATAGAGCCAGTGAGCTGAAGCAGCCTTGGAGCTGGGCTGAGTGCGTGGAAAGGAGGGGGGGCAGGAAGCAGGCCCAGTGCTGAGCAGCAGGCAGGCAGGCTGCAGAGTAGAAGAGCTGCAAATGAGAGGCTCGTCTCTGCCTACGGCCACACCACCCTGAACACGCCCGATCTCGTCTGATCTCGGAAGCTAAGCAGGGTCGGGCCTGGTTAGTACTTGGATGGGAGACCGCCTGGGAATACCAGGTGCTGTAGGCTTTTTGCTTTTTCTCACTTCAACCAGCAGGGGTCAGTCTCCCCTATGCCTTTTTTACATTCACTTTCTTAGCTGCACATTTGCTTCTTTTCTTCTTTTTTTATGGCCTTTCTCCCTTGTGTTGTTTATGTGACGTCACAGTACGGGATATGCTCCTACAGTCCTATCAGCTTGAGTCCCTGCACGTCCCCAGGGCTCACCTGCAATGTACGCAGGGGTGCGCTACCTGCTGTCCAGCCCTTTGCGCAACGGTCCGCGGCCTGGAGGAAAGCTGCTTGTGCGACAGAGTGGGGCCAGCCAGTGTCTACCGGCCACACCACCCTGGGTATGCCCGATCTCGTCTGATCTCGGAAGCCAAGCAGGGTCGGGCTCGGACAGTACTGGGATGGTTGACCTCCTGGGAATACCGGGTGCTGTAGACAGGTTGCGATGTTTCTTTACACTTTCTCCTCTGGCCCAGCCTGGGAAGGCACTTTCCCGAATATCGGGGGGGGGGGGGAGATTTACGAAAACCTGTTTTGGGGGAAAAGTTGGCCCATTGCCCGTAAGCATCCAATGAGATGGCTTCTTCCAGTTTCAAAAAGGTAGCAAATAAAAAATGAAAAGAAGCAATGTGATCGGTTGCTACGGGCAACTGCTCCGCTTTTTCTCTGCGCAGGTTTTGACGAATCTCCCCCATTCAACTTGGGGCAAGCCAGAGCTGGAAGCCGCAGAGGCCTGTGTGCCGGTTTGCTGCTTGCTACTGTCAGCACACAATCTGTCCATCCAGCTCCATGTCCCGGCCAGAAAAGCTCATTGCCCCTGCAGCCAGGCATGTGTAAATATAAGAGTTAAAAGCAGCCCAGCCAGGAAATGGCCAGGCTTTGAGCAGGCTGAGGCTGAAGGGGCCAGCCCGAGCAAGGGCTCCCTGTGCAAAGCACTTTGTGTACGTAAGCCATAGAGCCAGTGAGCTGAAGCAGCCTTGGAGCTGGGCTGAGTGCGTGGAAAGGAGGGGGGCAGGAAGCAGGCCCAGTGCTGAGCAGCAGGCAGGCAGGCTGCAGAGTAGAAGAGCTGCAAATGAGAGGCTCGTCTCTGCCTACGGCCACACCACCCTGAACACGCCCGATCTCGTCTGATCTCGGAAGCTAAGCAGGGTCGGGCCTGGTTAGTACTTGGATGGGAGACCGCCTGGGAATACCAGGTGCTGTAGGCTTTTTGCTTTTTCTCACTTCAACCAGCAGGGGTCAGTCTCCCCTATGCCTTTTTTACATTCACTTTCTTAGCTGCACATTTGCTTCTTTTCTTCTTTTTTTATGGCCTTTCTCCCTTGTGTTGTTTATGTGACGTCACAGTACGGGATATGCTCCTACAGTCCTATCAGCTTGAGTCCCTGCACGTCCCCAGGGCTCACCTGCAATGTACGCAGGGGTGCGCTACCTGCTGTCCAGCCCTTTGCGCAACGGTCCGCGGCCTGGAGGAAAGCTGCTTGTGCGACAGAGTGGGGCCAGCCAGTGTCTACCGGCCACACCACCCTGGGTATGCCCGATCTCGTCTGATCTCGGAAGCCAAGCAGGGTCGGGCTCGGACAGTACTGGGATGGTTGACCTCCTGGGAATACCGGGTGCTGTAGACAGGTTGCGATGTTTCTTTACACTTTCTCCTCTGGCCCAGCCTGGGAAGGCACTTTCCCGAATATCCGGGGGGGGGAGATTTACGAAAACCTGTTTTGGGGGAAAAGTTGGCCCATTGCCCGTAAGCATCCAATGAGATGGCTTCTTCCAGTTTCAAAAAGGTAGCTAATAAAAAATGAAAAGAAGCAATGTGATCGGTTGCTACGGGCAACTGCTCCGCTTTTTCTCTGCGCAGGTTTTGACGAATCTCCCCCATTCAACTTGGGGCAAGCCAGAGCTGGAAGCCGCAGAGGCCTGTGTGCCGGTTTGCTGCTTGCTACTGTCAGCACACAATCCGTCCATCCAGCTCCATGTCCCGGCCAGAAAAGCTCATTGCCCCTGCAGCCAGGCATGTGTAAATATAAGAGTTAAAAGCAGCCCAGCCAGGAAATGGCCAGGCTTTGAGCAGGCTGAGGCTGAAGGGGCCAGCCCGAGCAAGGGCTCCCTGTGCAAAGCAGTTTGTGTACGTAAGCCATAGAGCCAGTGAGCTGAAGCAGCCTTGGAGCTGGGCTGAGTGCGTGGAAAGGAGGGGGGCAGGAAGCAGGCCCAGTGCTGAGCAGCAGGCAG
>NW_026609828.1:0-23958 GCF_029499605.1 Hyla sarda
GAACGTTTCCAGACTTAATCTTTATATGGGGCAGGCATGTAAGCTGCTCTGTAACTTGTGCAGAGGTTATTCTACAGGGAGGGGTAGGCTGAGCACCTTTTGTCTTCTCTATCTACAGAGGAGAGGAAGTCTAAGCTCCTATTATCTTCTCTTTCTACAGGAAGAGGGTGGCTGAGTGCCTATTGTTTTCTCTATCTAAAGGGAAGGGAGACTGAGCTCCTATAGTCTTCTCTATCTACATGGAGGGGAAGGCTGAGCTCCTAGTGTCTTCTCGTTCTATATGGGAGGAGGCTAAGTTCCTATTGTCTTCTCTGTCCACAGGAAGGGGGAGGCTGAGCTGCTATTGCCTTTTCTATCTACAAGGAGGGACAGGCTGAGCGCCTATTGTCTTCTCTATCTACAGGGAGGGGGAGGCTGAGCTCCTGTTGTCTTCTCTATCTACAGGGAGGGGTAGGCTGAGCACCTTTTGTCTTCTCTATCTACAGAGGAGAGGAAGTCTAAGCTCCTATTATCTTCTCTTTCTACAGGAAGAGGGTGGCTGAGTGCCTATTGTTTTCTCTATCTAAAGGGAAGGGAGACTGAGCTCCTATTGTCTTCTCTATCTACATGGAGGGGAAGGCTGAGCTCCTAGTGTCTTCTCGTTCTATAGGGGAGGAAGCTAAGTTCCTATTGTCTTCTCTGTCCACAGGAAGGGGAGGCTGAGCTGCTATTGCCTTTTCTATCTACAAGGAGGGACAGGCTGAGCGCCTATTGTCTTCTCTATCTACAGGGAGGGGGAGGCTGAGCGCCTATTGTCTTCTCTATCTACAGGGAGGGGGAGGCTGAGCTCCTATTGTCTTCTCTATCTACATGGAGGGGGAGGCTGAGCTCCTTGTCCCCTCTCACTGTCATGCTGTACTGGTCACTTTCCAGGAGCCTCCTACTTATATCACAGACAAAACAGGAAGTCTCCGCTTATTATTAGCCCTAGTGGTCAGAATGAAAACTGCAAAATATCAGGAGTATTTTATAGAATAGATTGGTGGATTTCAATTGGTGTGCTGTGAGCACCCACACTGTCCACGGGCCGGCACTGACCCCCACACTGTCCCCACACTGTCCGCGGGCCGGCACTGACCCCACACTGTCCGCGGGCCGGCACTGACCCCACACTGTCCGCGGGCCGGCACTGACCCCACACTGTCTGCAGGCCGGCACTGACCCCACACTGTCTGCAGGCCGGCACTGACCCCACACTGTCTGCGGGCCGGCACTGACCCCACACTGTCTGCGGGCCGGCACTGACCCCACACTGTCCGCGGGCCGGCACTGACCCCACACTGTCCGCGGGCCGGCACTGACCCCACACTGTCTGCAGGCCGGCACTGACCCCACACTGTCTGCAGGCCGGCACTGACCCCACACTGTCTGCGGGCCGGCACTGACCCCACACTGTCTGCAGGCCGGCACTGACCCCACACTGTCTGCAGGCCGGCACTGACCCCACACTGTCTGCAGGCCGGCACTGACCCCACACTGTCCGCGGGCCGGCACTGACCCCACACTGTCTGCAGGCCGGCACTGACCCCACACTGTCTGCAGGCCGGCACTGACCCCACACTGTCTGCGGGCCGGCACTGACCCCACACTGTCCGCGGGCCGGCACTGACCCCACACTGTCCCCACACTGTCCGCGGGCCGGCACTGACCCCACACTGTCCACGGGCCGGCACTGACCCCCACACTGTCCCCACACTGTCCGCGGGCCGGCACTGACCCCACACTGTCCACGGGCCGGCACTGACCCCCACACTGTCCCCACACTGTCCGCGGGCCGGCACTGACCCCACACTGTCCGCGGGCCGGCACTGACCCCACACTGTCCGCGGGCCGGCACTGACCCCACACTGTCTGCAGGCCGGCACTGACCCCACACTGTCTGCAGGCCGGCACTGACCCCACACTGTCTGCGGGCCGGCACTGACCCCACACTGTCTGCGGGCCGGCACTGACCCCACACTGTCCGCGGGCCGGCACTGACCCCACACTGTCTGCGGGCCGGCACTGACCCCACACTGTCCGCGGGCCGGCACTGACCCCACACTGTCCGCGGGCCGGCACTGACCCCACACTGTCTGCAGGCCGGCACTGACCCCACACTGTCCGCGGGCCGGCACTGACCCCACACTGTCTGCGGGCCGGCACTGACCCCACACTGTCCGCAGGCCGGCACTGACCCCACACTGTCCGCGGGCCGGCACTGACCCCACACTGTCTGCAGGCCGGCACTGACCCCACACTGTCTGCAGGCCGGCACTGACCCCACACTGTCTGCGGGCCGGCACTGACCCCACACTGTCCGCGGGCCGGCACTGACCCCACACTGTCCGCGGGCCGGCACTGACCTCACACTGCCCGCGGGCCGGCACTGACCCCACACTGTCCGCGGGCCGGCACTGACCCCACACTGTCCGCGGGCCGGGACTGACCCCACACTGTCCGCGGGCCGGGGCTGACCCCACACTGTCCGCGGGCGGGCACTGACCCCACACTGTCCGCGGGCGGGCACTGACCCCACACTGTCCGCGGGCCGGGACTGACCCCACACTGTCCGCGGGCCGGCACTGACCCCACACTGTCCGCGGCCCTGTTCTCCAGTGTGTTGGCTGGTTTCTCCATATATATCATGGCGTCCTATGGAGGAGCATGTGACCATCCACTGTGTCTCCTCTACTGCGCCTGCGCGGTGTAACGCTATGGAGTAAGCAGCGTGACGTGTATCAGCCGGTACACCGGAGAGTGGGGCAGCAAAATAAACCATATAAGTAAGTGCCTTACAGGTGGGTCCAACCTACAGGGGGTGGGGGGGGCAAACTACCTAGAGGCGGTCCTACCTATTGGGGGGGAGGGTTTTGGGCAGGCAAACTACATATCTAGATACTGCTGGAAAGGGATCTTCCCAGGTTCGCTCCACGTAGTCGTAGACACTGTTTTGTGTATCACAATACCCTATAGCGGGGTGAAGGGCGGGAAGGTTCCTGGTGGGAAAGTCCCATAGCACCAGGCAGAAGCTCTTAAGGAGTCCAATAGCTGCAGGAAGGCACTTGTTCCTTCTTCTCCCTTCTGACTTCTCTCTTCGGACTTGTTCACACTGCGGACAATAAGTCAGAGGAATTCTGTTGGCTGAATGGCCGCTTGCAGTGGGCGCTTTCTGTCACCATAAATGGCAATGCAGACCCAGAAGAATTCTGCCCATAGAAGGAGCGTACTTTCTGCCGACAGAATTTTGCAGTAGGAAAAGAGCATCAGAATCTCATTGAAAACGATTTGACTCTGCTACAAGCGGAATTCAGATGGTGGAAAGTGTGGGCAGCCCTTAGGGTATGTTCACACTGAGTAATTTGAGCGTCGGAAATTTGCACTGTGAACACTACCATTGGTGTGAATGGGTCTTCTGTGGCGGAATTATAGCGGTGGAGAATCGGCAGTGACATTACTAGATTAATGGTGACATCACTGAGATTACAGCCTATCCATTCATTAGAGATCAGCGGTGACATCACTAGAGATCAGCGGTGACATCACTGAGAAGACAACCTATCCATTCACTAGAGATCAGCGATGACATCACTAAGAATACAGCCTATCCATCACTAGAGATCAGCGGTGACATCACTGAGAATACAGCCTATCCATCACTAGAGATCAGCGGTGACATCACTGAGAATACAGTCTATCCATCACTAGAGATCAGCGGTGACATCACTGAGAATACAGCCTATCCATCACTAGAGATCAGCGGTGACATCACTAGAGATCAGCGGTGACATCACTAAGAATACAGCCTATCCATCACTAGAGATCAGCGGTGACATCACTGAGAATACATCCTATCCATCACTAGAGATCAGCGGTGACATCACTGATAATACAACCTATCCATTCACTAGAGATCAGCGGTGACATCACTGAGAATACAGCCTATCCATCACTAGAGATCAGCGGTGACATCACTGAGAATACAACCTATCCATCACTAGAGATCAGCGGTGACATCACTAGAGATCAGCGGGGACATCACTGAGAATACAACCTATCCATCACTAGAGATCAGCGGTGACATCACTGAGAATACAACCTATCCATCACTAGAGATCAGCGGTGACAACACTGAGAATACAGCCTATTCATCACTAGAGATCAGCGGTGACATCACTGAGAATACAGCCTATCCATCACTAGAGATCAGCGGTGACATCACTGAGAATACAGCCTATCCAGCACTAGAGATCAGCGGGGACATCACTGAGAATACAGCCTATCCATCACTAGAGATCAGCGGTGACATCACTGAGAATACAGCCTATCCAGCACTAGAGATCAGCGGGGACATCACTGAGAATACAGCCTATCCATCACTAGAGATCAGCGGTGACATCACTGAGAATACATCCTATCCATCACTAGAGATCAGCGGTGACATCACTGAGAATACAGCTTATCCATCACTAGAGATCAGCGGTGACATCACTGAGAATACAGCCTATCCATCACTAGAGATCAGCGGTGACATCACTAGAGATCAGCGATGACATCACTTACAATACAGTCTATCCATCACTAGAGATCAGCGGTGACATCACTGAGAATACAGCCTATCCATCACTAGAGATCAGCGGTGACATCACTGAGAATACAACCTATCCATCACTAGAGATCAGTGGTGACATCACTAGAGATCAGCGATGACATCACTTAGAATACAGTCTATCCATCACTAGAGATCAGCGGTGACATCACTAGAGATCAGCGGTGACATCACTAAGAATACAGCCTATCCATCACTAGAGATCAGCGGTGACATCACTGAGAATACATCCTATCCATCACTAGAGATCAGCGGTGACATCACTGAGAATACAGTCTATCCATCACTAGAGATCAGCGGTGACATCACTGAGAATACAGCCTATCCATCACTAGAGATCAGCGGTGACATCACTGAGAATACAGCCTATCCATCACTAGAGATCAGCGGTGACATCACTGAGAATACAGTCTATCCATCACTAGAGATCAGCTGTGACATCACTGAGAATACAGTCTATCCATCACTAGAGATCAGCGGTGACATCACTAGAGATCAGCGGTGACATCACTGAGAATACAGCCTATCCATCACTAGAGATCAGTGGTGACATCACTGAGAATACATCCTATCCATCAATAGAGATCAGCGGTGACATCACTGAGAATACATCCTATCCATCACTAGAGATCAGCGGTGACATCACTGAAAATACAGCCTATCCATCACTAGAGATCAGCGGTGATATCACTGAGAAAACAGCCTATCCATTCACTAGAGATCAGCGGTGACATCACTGAGAATACAGCCTATCCATCACTAGAGATCCGCGGTGACATCACTGAGAATACAGCCTATCCATCACTAGAGATCAGCGGTGACATCACTAGAGATCAGCGGGGACATCACTGAGAATACAACCTATCCATCACTAGAGATCAGCGGGGACATCACTGAGAATACAACCTATCCATCACTAGAGATCAGCGGTGACATCAATGAGAATACAGCCTATCCATCACTAGAGATCCGCGGTGACATCACTGAGAATACAGCCTATCCATCACTAGAGATCAGCGGTGACATCACTGAGAATACAGCCTATCCATCACTAGAGATCAGCAGTGACATCACTGAGAATACAGCCTATCCATCACTAGAGATCAGCAGTGACATCACTGAGAATACAACCTATCCATCACTAGAGATCAGCGGTGACATCACTAGAGATCAGCGGTGACATCACTGAGAATACAGCCTATCCATCACTAGAGATCAGCTGTGACATCACTGAGAATACAGCCTATCCATCACTAGAGATCAGCGGTGACATCACTGAGAATACAGCCTATCCATCACTAGAGATCAGCGGTGACATCACTGAGAATACAGCCTATCCATCACTAGAGATCAGCAGTGACATCACTGAGAATACAACCTATCCATCACTAGAGATCAGCGGTGACATCACTAGAGATCAGCGGTAACATCACTGAGAATACAGCCTATCCATCTCTAGAGATCAGCTGTGACATCACTGAGAATACAGCCTATCCATCACTAGAGATCAGCGGTGACATCACTGAGAATACAGCCTATCCATCACTAGAGATCAGCGGTGACATCACTGAGAATACAGCCTATCCATCACTAGAGATCAGCAGTGACATCACTGAGAATACAGCCTATCCATCACTAGAGATCAGCAGTGACATCACTGAGAATACAACCTATCCATCACTAGAGATCAGCGGTGACATCACTAGAGATCAGCGGTGACATCACTGAGAATACAGCCTATCCATCACTAGAGATCAGCTGTGACATCACTGAGAATACAGCCTATCCATCACTAGAGATCAGCGGTGACATCACTGAGAATACAGCCTATCCAGCACTAGAGATCAGCGGTGACATCACTGAGAATACAGCCTATCCATCACTAGAGATCAGCAGTGACATCACTGAGAATACAACCTATCCATCACTAGAGATCAGCGGTGACATCACTAGAGATCAGCGGTAACATCACTGAGAATACAGCCTATCCATCTCTAGAGATCAGCGATGACATCACTGAGAATACAGCCTATCCATCACTAGAGATCAGCGGTGACATCACTAGAGATCAGCGGGGACATCACTGATTATACAGTCTATCCATCACTAGAGATCAGCGGTGACATCACTGAGAATACAGCCTATCCATCACTAGAGATCAGCGGTGACATCACTGAGAATACAGCCTATCCATCACTAGAGATCAGCTGTGACATCACTGAGAATACAGCCTATCCATCACTAGAGATCAGCGGTGACATCACTGAGAATACAGCCTATCCATCACTAGAGATCAGCGGTGACATCACTGAGAATACAGCCTATCCATCACTAGAGATCAGCAGTGACATCACTGAGAATACAACCTATCCATCACTAGAGATCAGCGGTGACATCACTAGAGATCAGCGGTAACATCACTGAGAATACAGCCTATCCATCTCTAGAGATCAGCTGTGACATCACTGAGAATACAGCCTATCCATCACTAGAGATCAGCGGTGACATCACTGAGAATACAGCCTATCCATCACTAGAGATCAGCGGTGACATCACTGAGAATACAGCCTATCCATCACTAGAGATCAGCAGTGACATCACTGAGAATACAGCCTATCCATCACTAGAGATCAGCAGTGACATCACTGAGAATACAACCTATCCATCACTAGAGATCAGCGGTGACATCACTAGAGATCAGCGGTGACATCACTGAGAATACAGCCTATCCATCACTAGAGATCAGCTGTGACATCACTGAGAATACAGCCTATCCATCACTAGAGATCAGCGGTGACATCACTGAGAATACAGCCTATCCAGCACTAGAGATCAGCGGTGACATCACTGAGAATACAGCCTATCCATCACTAGAGATCAGCAGTGACATCACTGAGAATACAACCTATCCATCACTAGAGATCAGCGGTGACATCACTAGAGATCAGCGGTAACATCACTGAGAATACAGCCTATCCATCTCTAGAGATCAGCGATGACATCACTGAGAATACAGCCTATCCATCACTAGAGATCAGCGGTGACATCACTAGAGATCAGCGGGGACATCACTGATTATACAGTCTATCCATCACTAGAGATCAGCGGTGACATCACTGAGAATACAGCCTATCCATCACTAGAGATCAGCGGTGACATCACTGAGAATACAGCCTATCCATCACTAGAGATCAGCTGTGACATCACTGAGAATACAGCCTATCTATCACTAGAGATCAGCGGTGACATCACTGAGAATACAGCCTATCCATCACTAGAGATCAGCTGTGACATCACTGAGAATACAGCCTATCCATCACTAGAGATCAGCGGTGACATCACTGAGAATACAGCCTATCCATCACTAGAGATCAGCGGTGACATCACTGAGAATACAGCCTATCCATCACTAGAGATCAGCAGTGACATCACTGAGAATACAACCTATCCATCACTAGAGATCAGCGGTGACATCACTAGAGATCTGCGGTGACATCACTGAGAATACAGCCTATCCATCACTAGAGATCAGCTGTGACATCACTGAGAATACAGCCTATCCATCACTAGAGATCAGCGGTGACATCACTGAGAATACAGCCTATCCATCACTAGAGATCAGTGGTGACATCACTGAGAATACAGCCTATCCATCACTAGAGATCAGCAGTGACATCACTGAGAATACAACCTATCCATCACTAGAGATCAGCGGTGACATCACTAGAGATCAGCGGGGACATCACTGATTATACAGTCTATCCATCACTAGAGATCAGCGGTGACATCACTGAGAATACAGCCTATCCATCACTAGAGATCAGCGGTGACATCACTGAGAATACAGCCTATCCATCACTAGAGATCAGCGGTGACATCACTGAGAATACAGCCTATCCATCACTAGAGATCAGCGGTGACATCACTGAGAATACAGCCTATCCATCACTAGAGATCAGCGGTGACATCACTGAGAATACAGTCTATCCATCACTAGAGATCAGCGGTGACATCACTAGAGATCAGCGATGACATCACTGAGAATACAGCCTATCCATCTCTAGAGATCAGCGATGACATCACTGAGAATACAGCCTATCCATCACTAGAGATCAGCGGTGACATCACTAGAGATCAGCGGGGACATCACTGATTATACAGTCTATCCATCACTAGAGATCAGCGGTGACATCACTGAGAATACAGCCTATCCATCACTAGAGATCAGCGGTGACATCACTGAGAATACAGCCTATCCATCACTAGAGATCAGCGGTGACATCACTGAGAATACAGCCTATCCATCACTAGAGATCAGCGGTGACATCGCTGAGAATACAGCCTATCCATCACTAGAGATCAGCGGTGACATCACTGAGAATACAGCCTATCCATCACTAGAGATCAGCGGTGACATCACTGAGAATACAGCCTATCCATCACTAGAGATCAGCGGTGACATCACTGAGAATACAGCCTATCCATCACTAGAGATCAGCGGTGACATCGCTGAGAATACAGCCTATCCATCACTAGAGATCAGCGGTGACATCACTGAGAATACAGTCTATCCATCACTAGAGATCAGCGGTGACATCACTAGAGATCAGCGATGACATCACTGAGAATACAGCCTATCCATCACTAGAGATCAGCGGTGACATCACTGAGAATATCATCACTAGAGATCAGCGGTGACATCACTGAGAATACAGCCTATCCATCACTAGAGATCAGCGGTGACATCACTGAGAATACAGCCTATCCATCACTAGAGATCAGCGGTGACATCACTGAGAATACAGCCTATCCATCACTAGAGATCAGCGGTGACATCACTGAGAATACAGCCTATCCATTTATTAGAGATCAGCAGTGACATCACTAGAGATCAGCGGTGACTTCATTATAGATCAGCGGTGACATCACTGAGAATACAGCCTATCCATTTATTAGAGATCAGCAGTGACATCACTAGAGATCAGCGGTGACTTCATTATAGATCAGCAGTGACATCACTGAAATTACAGCCTATCCTGACTATCCTCATTGTTCTGCCTGGTTAGAATACACAGCGGATGCCCTGATATAATATATATTTTATGCACCTTCTGGTTCTGGATGGTTGGGAGTCGATGATCACTGCACATCATGGCTCTCTGTGGTTTTGGGGTGTTTCCTGCACTCAGCATACATTGATCAGCATGCGGGGTGTCACCACAATGTATGTTATGCCGTCTGTTCCTCGTTCTGTTCCTGCAGGGTCTCAGGAGGAACCGTTTCACTAACTTGCGGGCCCCTCATGGGTTGTATCCAGGAGCCCATTGTGGTATTGTTACTAATATGTGGTGTGGAGGGTCTGACAGGGGGAATCATGTGCTTTGTGCTTGTTCTCTCTGTGGCTTGAGGGGCACTGCTGGTACATGTTGTGCGCCCTAAACAGCGACTCCACAATCCATACTCTGGAGTAAGTGCAGGGTCATCACAGGTCAAAACGACAAACTACAGCATTACAGTAAGGTTAGGGGAAACAACCAGAACGTAATGGGTTAACATGCACTATATAGAACATTAACAGCGAAACAAACAAACAGAAAGCATCAAAAAGGATCAGAAAGGATCAAAAAGCCAAGAGGACAGCAGAAGTATCAAAGGGTTAACAAATATAGAAGCAGATGCAGGTAATAGGTACAGAGAACAGACTCACAGGCCAAGACTGGGAGGACACTGCAGACTTACATACCAGAGCCGCAGGGTGTGGACCCCAAGGAGAAACCCCATAGGCCAGAGAGGTGCACACCACAGGATTGGCGCGGCCGTTGTCACAGCAACCACAGATACATCTCACAAGTAATTATGGTTCATCGGACGTAATTACCTTCTCACCTTCATGTACCGACCACTAAACCTAAGTAGCTGAATGTGAACGGGTCTGCTACAGTGTGCACAGCAGGAGGTGGAGGGGAGCAGGAGGTGGAGAGGAGCAGGAGGTGGAGGGGAGCAGGAGGTGGAGGGGAGCAGGAGGTGGAGGGGAGCAGGAGGTGGAGGGGAGCAGGAGGTGGAGGGGAGCAGGAGGTGGAGGGGAGCAGGAGGTGGAGGGGAGCAGGAGGTGGAGGGGAGCAGGAGGTGGAGGGGAGCAGGAGGTGGAGAGGAGCAGGAGGTGGAGGGGAGCAGGAGGTGGAGGGGAGCAGGAGGTGGAGGGGAGCAGGAGGTGGAGAGGAGCAGGAGGTGGAGGGGAGCAGGAGGTGGAGAGGAGCAGGAGGTGGAGAGGAGCAGGAGGTGGAGGGGAGCAGGAGGTGGAGAGGAGCAGGAGGTGGAGAGGAGCAGGAGGTGGAGGGGAGCAGGAGGTGGAGAGGAGCAGGAGGTGGAGGGGAGCAGGAGGTGGAGGGGAGCAGGAGGTGGAGGGGAGCAGGAGGTGGAGGGGAGCAGGAGGTGGAGGGGAGCAGGAGGTGGAGGGGAGCAGGAGGTGGAGAGGAGCAGGAGGTGGAGGGGAGCAGGAGGTGGAGGGGAGCAGGAGGTGGAGGGGAGCAGGAGGTGGAGGGGAGCAGGAGGTGGAGGGGAGCAGGAGGTGGAGGGGAGCAGGAGGTGGAGGGGAGCAGGAGGTGGAGAGGAGCAGGAGGTGGAGGGGAGCAGGAGGTGGAGGGGAGCAGGAGGTGGAGGGGAGCAGGAGGTGGAGGGGAGCAGGAGGTGGAGGGGAGCAGGAGGTGGAGGGGAGCAGGAGGTGGAGGGGAGCAGGAGGTGGAGAGGAGCAGGAGGTGGAGGGGAGCAGGAGGTGGAGGGGAGCAGGAGGTGGAGGGGAGCAGGAGGTGGAGGGGAGCAGGAGGTGGAGAGGAGCAGGAGGTGGAGGGGAGCAGGAGGTGGAGGGGAGCAGGAGGTGGAGGGGAGCAGGAGGTGGAGGGGAGCAGGAGGTGGAGGGGAGCAGGAGGTGGAGGGGAGCAGGAGGTGGAGGGGAGCAGGAGGTGGAGGGGAGCAGGAGGTGGAGGGGAGCAGGAGGTGGAGAGGAGCAGGAGGTGGAGGGGAGCAGGAGGTGGAGGGGAGCAGGAGGTGGAGAGGAGCAGGAGGTGGAGGGGAGCAGGAGGTGGAGGGGAGCAGGAGGTGGAGGGGAGCAGGAGGTGGAGAGGAGCAGGAGGTGGGGGGAGCAGGAGGTGGAGGGGAGCAGGAGGTGGAGGGGAGCAGGAGGTGGAGAGGAGCAGGAGGTGGAGGGGAGCAGGAGGTGGAGGGGAGCAGGAGGTGGAGGGGAGCAGGAGGTGGAGGGGAGCAGGAGGTGGAGGGGAGCAGGAGGTGGAGGGGAGCAGGAGGTGGAGGGGAGCAGGAGGTGGAGAGGAGCAGGAGGTGGAGGGGAGCAGGAGGTGGAGGGGAGCAGAAGGTGGAGGGGAGCAGGAGGTGGAGGGGAGCAGGAGGTGGAGGGGAGCAGGAGGTGGAGGGGAGCAGGAGGTGGAGGGGAGCAGGAGGTGGAGAGGAGCAGGAGGTGGAGAGGAGCAGGAGGTGGAGGGGAGCAGCAGGAGGAGGGGAGCAGGAGGTGGAGAGGAGCAGGAGGTGGAGAGGAGCAGGAGGTGGAGAGGAGCAGGAGGTGGAGGGGAGCAGGAGGTGGAGAGGAGCAGGAGGTGGGGGGAGCAGGAGGTGGAGGGGAGCAGGAGGTGGAGAGGAGCAGGAGGTGGAGGGGAGCAGGAGGTGGAGAAGAGCAGGAGGTGGAGAGGAGCAGGAGGTGGAGGGGAGCAGGAGGTGGAGGGGAGCAGGAGGTGGAGAGGAGCAGGAGGTGGAGAGGAGCAGGAGGTGGAGGGGAGCAGGAGGTGGAGAAGAACAGCAGGAGGTGGAGGGGAGCAGGAGGTGGAGGGGAGCAGGAGGTGGAGGGGAGCAGGAGGTGGAGGGGAGCAGGAGGTGGAGAAGAACAGCAGGAGGTGGAGAAGAACAGCAGGAGGTGGAGGGGAGCAGGAGGTGGAAGGGAGCAGGAGGTGGAGGGGAGCAGGAGGTGGAGAGGAGCAGGAGGTGGAGGGGAGCAGGAGGTGGAGAGGAGCAGGAGGTGGAGGGGAGCAGGAGGTGGAGAGGAGCAGGAGGTGGAGGGGAGCAGGCTGTGGAAAAGGAGCAGGAGGTGGAGAGGAGCAGAAGATGGAGGGGAGCAGGGGGTGGAGGGGAGCAGGAGGTGGAGGGGAGAAGGAGGTGGAGGGGAGCAGGAGGTGGAGGGGAGCAGAAGGTGGAGAGGAGCAGG
Organism: Hyla sarda; assembly: GCF_029499605.1. NCBI lineage: Eukaryota > Metazoa > Chordata > Amphibia > Anura > Hylidae > Hyla > Hyla sarda. The sequence continues at coordinate 12,834 of NW_026609828.1, forward strand.
AGGTGGAGGGGAGCAGAAGGTGGAGGGGAGCAGGAGGTGGAGGGGAGCAGGAGGTGAAGAGCAGCAAGAGGTGGAGAGGAGCAGGAGGTGGAGGGGAGCAGGAGGTGGAGGGGAGCAGGAGGTGGAGTGGAGCAGGAGGTGGAGGGTAGCAGGAGGTGGAGAGGAGGAGAAGAACAGCAGGAGGTGGAGAGGAGGAGAAGAACAGCAGGAGGTGGAGAGGAGGAGAAGAACAGCAGGAGGTGGAGAGGAGGAGAAGAACAGCAGGAGGTGGAGAGGAGGAGAAGAACAGCAGGAGGTGGAGAGGAGGAGAAGAACAGCAGGAGGTGGAGAGGAGGAGAAGAACAGTAGGAGGTTGAGAGGAGGAGAAGAACAGCAGGAGGTGGAGAAGAACAACAGGAGGTGGAGAGGAGGAGGAGAACAGCAGGAGGTGGAGAAGAACAGCAGGAGGTGGAGAGGAGGAGAAGAACAGCAGGAGGTGGAGAGGAGGAGAAGAACAGCAGAAGGTGGAGAGGAGGAGAAGAACAGCAGAAGGTGTAGAGGAGGAGAAGAACAGCAGAAGGTGGAGAGGAGGAGAAGAACAGCAGAAGGTGGAGAGGAGGAGAAGAACAGCAGAAGGTGGAGAGGAGGAGAAGAACAGCAGGAGGTGAAGAAGAGGAGAAGAACAGCAGGAGGTGGAGAGGAGGAGAAGAACAGCAGGAGGTGAAGAAGAGGAGAAGAACAGTAGGAGGTTGAGAGGAGGAGAAGAACAGCAGGAGGTGGAGAAGAACAACAGGAGGTGGAGAGGAGGAGGAGAACAGCAGGAGGTGGAGAAGAACAGCAGGAGGTGGAGAGGAGGAGAAGAACAGCAGGAGGTGGAGAGGAGGAGAAGAACAGCAGGAGGTGGAGAGGAGGAGAAGAACAGCAGGAGGTGGAGAGGAGGAGATGAACAGCAGGAGGTGGAGAGGAGGAGAAGAACAGCAGGAGGTGGAGAGGAGGAGAAGAACAGCAGGAGGTGGAGAGGAGGAGAAGAACAGCAGGAGGTGGAGAGGAGGAGAAGAACAGCAGGAGGTGGAGAGGAGGAGAAGAACAGCAGGAGGTGGAGAGGTGCTGAAAATGGAGAGGAACAGAGGTGGTAAAGAGGAAGAGCTAGAGAAGGAGAGAAGCAGAAGGATGAGAGTATCAGCAGGGGGATAGAGAAAGCAAGATGAGGAGAATGAGGTGGAGAGGAGCAGGAGCAGGAGGAGGTGGAGAGGAGCAGGAGGAGGTGGAGAGGAGCAGGAGGAGGTGGAGAGGAGCAGAGGATGAAGGGCAGCAGGAGGAGGTGGAGAGGAGCAGGAGGAGGTGGAGAGGAGCAGGAGGAGGTGGAGAGGAGCAGGAGGAGGTGGAGAGGAGCAGGAGGAGGTGGAGAGGAGCAGGAGGAGGTGGAGAGGAGCAGGAGGTGGTATAATCAGATGTAAATGAAATGCGGTGAATCGGCTGCAGCTTCATATTCTGTGTAGATGTTAGAACCTCGGGTGACATTAAATAAAATCCATTATGGGAAAATGACACTAACTCTATAAATCTATTTCACTATTCTGCTGTTACATCATGTCTTATCCTCCAGAGCTGCACTCACTATTCTGCTGTTACATCATGTCTTATCCTCCAGAGCTGCACTCACTATTCTGCTGTTACATCATGTCTTATCCTCCAGAGCTGCACTCACTATTCTGCTGTTACATCATGTCTTATCCTCCAGAGCTGCATTCACTATTCTGCTGTTACATCATGTCTTATCCTCCAGAGCTGCACTCACTATTCTGCTGTTACATCATGTCTTATCCTCCAGAGCTGCACTCACTATTCTGCTGTTACATCATGTCTTATCCTCCAGAGCTGCATTCACTATTCTACTGTTACATCATGTCTTATCCTCCAGGGCTGCACTCTCTATTCTGCTGTTACATCATGTCTTATCCTCCAGAGCTGCACTCACTATTCTGCTGTTACATCATGTCTTATCCTCCAGAGCTGCACTCACTATTCTGCTGTTACATCATGTCTTATCCTCCAGAGCTGCACTCACTATTCTGCTGTTACATCATGTCTTATCCTCCAGAGCTGCATTCACTATTCTACTGTTACATCATGTCTTATCCTCCAGGGCTGCACTCTCTATTCTGCTGTTACATCATGTCTTATCCTCCAGAGCTGCACTCACTATTCTGCTGTTACATCATGTCTTATCCTCCAGGGCTGCACTCTCTATTCTGCTGTTACATCATGTCTTATCCTCCAGAGCTGCACTCACTATTCTGCTGTTACATCATGTCTTATTCCCCAGAGCTGCACTCACTATTCTGCTGTTACATCATGTGTTATCCTCCAGAGCTGCACTCACTATTCTGCTGTTACATCATGTCTTATCCTCCTGAGCTACGCTCACTATTCTGCTGTTACATCATGTGTTATCCTCCAGAGCTGCACTCACTATTCTGCTGTTACATCATGTCTTATCCTCCAGAGCTGCACTCACTATTCTGCTGTTACATCATGTCTTATCCTCCAGAGCTGCACTCACTATTCTGCTGTTACATCATGTCTAATCCTCCAGAGCTGCACTCACTATTCTGCTCTTACATCATGTGTTATCCTCCAGAGCTGCACTCACTATTCTGCTGTTTTATCATGTCTTATCCTCCAGTCACCTCCAGAGCTGCAGTCATAATGTTGCTGGTTTCCTCCCCTGCAGTGCATTGTGGGTGTTCAGGAGGCAGCTGTATAGTCAGAGCTGTATAGTCAGAGCTGAGGTATTAGTCAGAGCTGTATAGTCAGAGCTGAGGTATTAGTCAGAGCTGTATAGTCAGAGCTGAGGTATTAGTCAGAGCTGCATAGTCAGAGCTGAGGTATTAGTCAGAGCTGTATAGTCAGAGCTGAGGTATTAGTCAGAGCTGTATAGTCAGAGCTGAGGTATTAGTCAGAGCTGTATAGTCAGAGCTGAGGTATTAGTCAGAGCTGTATAGTCAGAGCTGAGGTATTAGTCAGAGCTGTATAGTCAGAGCTGAGGTATTAGTCAGAGCTGTATAGTCAGAGCTGAGGTATTAGTCAGAGCTGCATAGTCAGAGCTGAGGTATTAGTCAGAGCTGAGGTATTAGTCAGAGCTGTATAGTCAGAGCTGTATAGTCAGAGCTGAGGTATTAGTCAGAGCTGTATAGTCAGAGCTGAGGTATTAGTCAGAGCTGTATAGTCAAAGCTGAGGTATTAGTCAGAGCTGTATAGTCAGAGCTGAGGTATTAGTCAGAGCTGAGGTATTAGTCAGAGCTGTATAGTCAGAGCTGAGGTATTAGTCAGAGCTGTATAGTCAGAGCTGAGGTATTAGTCAGAGCTGTATAGTCAGAGCTGAGGTATTAGTCAGAGCTGTATAGTCAGAGCTGAGGTATTAGTCAGAGCTGTATAGTCAGAGCTGAGGTATTAGTCAGAGCTGTATAGTCAGAGCTGAGGTATTAGTCAGAGCTGTATAGTCAGAGCTGAGGTATTAGTCAGAGCTGTATAGTCAGAGCTGAGGTATTAGTCAGAGCTGTATAGTCAGAGCTGAGGTATTAGTCAGAGCTGTATAGTCAGAGCTGAGGTATTAGTCAGAGCTGTATAGTCAGAGCTGAGGTATTAGTCAGAGCTGTATAGTCAGAGCTGAGGTATTAGTCAGAGCTGTATAGTCAGAGCTGAGGTATTAGTCAGAGCTGTATAGTCAGAGCTGAGGTATTAGTCAGAGCTGCATTGTCAGAGCTGAGGTATTAGTCAGAGCTGTATAGTCAGAGCTGAGGTATTAGTCAGAGCTGTATAGTCAGAGCTGAGGTATTAGGACACATTTGTGTCTTTGGATGTGAGTGGAGTATAAGATGGAGTAGAGGATTTTCTCCAGAGGTGAGGTCAGTCCCAGTAGGTCAGTATGTGCAGATTAGATAGGAGTGGTGGTGAAGATGATGGGGGTTATAAGTCTCCTCTGGGGTCATACACCTTGGAGAGGGGTCGACAGATTTCAGTAACAAGTTGTACGTTGTTCCTGAGTAGTTCCTGAGGTGGAGGTGTCCCTTCTGCTTCATCTTCAAGATGTTTATTTGCTGTTAGTGAAATAAAGTCTGAATCCCATCCTGATCCTGTCCCGCTCACACAGCTGAGGGGTTGTTACAATGTATCAGTGCAGTTTACAACAGTCCACAACAGGACTGCTGCAGTGTTGATCTCACAAAGGATTGTGCAAACTGATACATTGTGACAAATCCTCAGCTGTGACCGGATCATACATCATCCACTGCCCCTCTATAAAGTGCTCGAGGGAAGGGGGTGGTAAAACCCTGCACTCACCTCCCCCCGGTCCCCCACACGTCCCGATCTTCTCTTCTCTCTGTAGAATGGACGGAGGGGAGTGGGATCTGCGGGGGAGACGGGGAGGTGAGTATTATATTTTTTGTAACGTTTTCTACAATGGTGACCGGACCTGGCGCAGATATTGTCAGCACGCAGAGCCGCTCCTTTCCCTGTGTGGGGGGGGGTGTCAGGATGCAGAGCCGCTCCTTTCCCTGTGTGGGGGGGGGTGTCAGGATGCAGAGCCGCTCCTTTCCCTGTGGGGGGGGGGGGGGGGGTCTGGACGCAGAGCCGCTCCTTTCCCTGTGGGGGGGGGGGGTCAGGACGCAGAGCCGCTCCTTTCCCTGTGGGGGGGGGGGGGTCAGGACGCAGAGCCGCTCCTTTCCCTGTGGGGGGGGGGGGGTCAGGACGCAGAGCCGCTCCTTTCCCTGTGGGGGGGGGGGGGGTCAGGACGCAGAGCCGCTCCTTTCCCTGTGGGGGGGGGGTCAGGACGCAGAGCCGCTCCTTTCCCTGTGGGGGGGGGGGGGTCAGGACGCAGAGCCGCTCCTTTCCCTGTGGGGGGGGGGGTCAGGACGCAGAGCCGCTCCTTTCCCTGTGGGGGGGGGGGGGGTCAGGACGCAGAGCCGCTCCTTTCCCTGTGGGGGGGGGGGTCAGCACGCAGAGCCGCTCCTTTCCCTGTGGGGGGGGGGGGGGGGTTAGGACGCAGAGCCGCTCCTTTCCCTGTGGGGGCGGGGGGTCAGGACGCAGAGCCGCTCCTTTCCCTGTGGGGGGGGGGGGGGGTCAGGACGCAGAGCCGCTCCTTTCCCTGTGGGGGGGGGGGGGGTCAGGACGCAGAGCCGCTCCTTTCCCTGTGGGGGGGGGGGGGTCAGGACGCAGAGCCGCTCCTTTCCCTGTGGGGGGGGGGGGGGTCAGGACGCAGAGCCGCTCCTTTCCCTGTGGGGGGGGGGGTCAGGACGCAGAGCCGCTCCTTTCCCTGTGGGGGGGGGGGGGGGGGGTCAGGACGCAGAGCCGCTCCTTTCCCTGTGGGGGGGGGGTCAGGACGCAGAGCCGCTCCTTTCCCTGTGGGGGGGGGTCAGGGTGCATGGCGCTTTGTCTGTTCATTCCTGTAACACGATTGGTCGGATCATCAGCTTGTGCCGGTCTAACCCCGCTCTCCATATTGTTTCCTTTATAGTCACTGAGCAAGAAACTAGAGCGCCCAAGAAAACGGTTATCATGTAAGTGCCGCTGCGTGTGCCGACTGCTAACACCTTCTAACCGGGACCTGAGCGCCCAATGTGTGTGCTGCATGAAGAGTGGCCCCCGCTGTGCGCTCACCTACCTACACACTAAGAGTGGCCCCTGACAGGTGAGCAGAGACCAATGAATGAAGCCAAGAGGGGCCCCAAACAGGTCCCGACTGACCCTATAACGGCCCCTTATCCACCATCAGCTTTACCATATGTTATTTACAGTGACCCCTCGACTTATGATGGCCTCGACATATGATCATTTCAACATATGATGGCCTTTCAGAGCCCATCGTATGTTGAAGGCAGCTTCGACATATGATGCTGCTGTGTGTCGGGGCCATCGTACAAACAGATATCTGACAGATAGTTGTATAATGTCCCCGTGTGCCCCGTTCTGCCTCCTGTTACTCACATGCTGTCCTGATAACTCATACAGGCTTCCACCGTGAGCTCCGTGTAAGCCCCGCCCCCCAGTGCAGCCATAGCCAATAGTCTGGAGCATCTTGCTGCAGGCATCCAATGAGCTGCTGGCTGCCCTCCCCTTCCTTTCCTATAGAGCTGTAGTCGGCAGGATGGTAATGGAGGACATTCTGTCCCCCCTGAAGGTATATAAAGAACTGTACAGTCCTGTATACAATGTCACACATCACATACAATACATAGACACACTATACACCCCATACATCAATGTTTCCCTATCAGTGTGCCTCCAGCTGTTGCAAAACTATAACTCTCAGCATGCCCAGACAGTCAATGGCTGTACATGCATGCTGGGAGTTGTAGTTGTGCAACAGCTGGAGGCACCCTGGTTTGTTAAACACTCCCCATACAATGGTCATCCCAGAACCAATTGGCAGTTTCCCATAGAGATATGTATTCAACATACAATGGTTCCGAGGCCCCAGAACCAATTACCATTTTTACATAGACATATGTACTCGACATATGATGGTTTCAACATATGATGGTTCTCCTGGAACCAATTAATATCATATGTTGAGGGACCACTGTACCTGCTAACCAAACAGATCGTAGGATATACCAGCTGTACATATATATACTATATACCAGGTTATACCAGTTGTACATATATATTATATACAGTATATACCAGGTTATACCAGCATGGTCCATATCACTATATACAGGAGATATATAACTTATACCAGCTGTACATATATATTATATACAGTATATACCAGGTTATACCAGCATGGTCCATATCACTATATACAGGAGATATATAACTTATACCAGCTGTACATATATATTATATACAGTATATACCAGGTTATACCAGCATGGTCCATATCACTATATACAGGGGATATATAACTTATACCAGCTGTACATATATATTATATACAGTATATACCAGGTTATACCAGCATGGTCCATATCACTATATACAGGGGATATATAACTTATACCAGCTGTACATATATATTATATACAGTATATACCAGGTTATACCAGCATGGTCCATATCACTATATACAGGAGATATATAACTTATACCAGCTGTACATATATATTATATACAGTATATACCAGGTTATACCAGCATGGTCACTATATACAGGAGATATATAACTTATACCAGCTGTACATATATATTATATACAGTATATACCAGGTTATACCAGCATGGTCCATATCACTATATACAGGGGATATATAACTTATACCAGCTGTACATATATATTATATACAGTATATACCAGGTTATACCAGGATGGTCCATATCACTATATACAGGAGATATATAACTTATACCAGCTGTACATATATATTATATACAGTATATACCAGGTTATACCAGCATGGTCCATATCACTATATACAGGAGATATATAACTTATACCAGCTGTACATATATATTATATACAGTATATACCAGGTTATACCAGCATGGTCCACATCACTATATACAGGATATATATAACTTATACCAGCTGTACATATATATTATATACAGTATATACCAGGTTATACCAGCATGGTCCATATCACTATATACAGGAGATATATAACTTATACCAGCTGTACATATATATTATATACAGTATATACCAGGTTATACCAGCATGGTCCATATCACTATATACAGGAGATATATAACTTATACCAGCTGTACATATATATTATATACAGTATATACCAGGTTATACCAGCATGGTCCATATCACTATATACAGGAGATATATAACTTATACCAGCTGTACATATATATTATATACAGTATATACCAGGTTATACCAGCATGGTCCCTATCACTATATACAGGAGATATATAACTTATACCAGCAGTACATATATATTATATACAGTATATACCAGATTATACCAGCATGGTCCATATCACTATATACAGGAGATATATAACTTATACCAGCTGTACATATATATTATATACAGTATATATACCAGGTTATACCAGCATGGTCCATATCACTATATACAGGAGATATATAACTTATACCAGCTGTACATATATATTATATACAGTATATACCAGGTTATACCAACATGGTCCATATCACTATATACAGGAGATATATAATTTATACCAGCTGTACATATATATTATATACAGTATATACCAGGTTATACCAGCATGGTCCATATCACTATATACAGGATATATATATATTATATACAGTATATACCAGGTTATACCAGCATGGTCCATATCACTATATACAGGAGATATATAACTTATGCCAGCTGTACATATATATTATATACAGTATATACCAGGTTATACCAGCATGGTCCATATCACTATATACAGGATATATATATATTATATACAGTATATACCAGGTTATACCAGCATGGTCCATATCACTATATACAAGAGATATATAACTTATACCAGCTGTACATATATATTATATACAGTATATACCCAGGTTATACCAGCATGGTCCATATCACTATATACAGGATATATATATATAACTTATACCAGCTGTACATATATATTATATACAGTATATACCAAGTTATACCAGCATGGTCCATATCACTATATACAGGAGATATATAACTTATACCAGCTGTACATATATATTATATACAGTATATACCAGGTTATACCAGCATGGTCCATATCACTATATACAGGAGATATATAACTTATACCAGCTGTACATATATATTATATACAGTATATACCAGGTTATACCAGCATGGTCCATATCACTATATACAGGAGATATATAACTTACACCAGCTGTACATATATATTATATACAGTATATACCCAAGTTATACCAGCATGGTCCATATCACTATATACAGGAGATATATAACTTATACCAGCTGTACATATATATTATATACAGTATATACCAGGTTATACCAGCATGGTCCATATCACTATATACAGGAGATATATAACTTATACCAGCTGTACATATATATTATATACAGTATATACCCAGAATATACCAGCATGGTCCATATCACTATATACAGGAGATATATAACTTATACCAGCTGTACATATATATTATATACAGTATATACCAGGTTATACCAGCATGGTCCATATCACTATATACAGGAGATATATAACTTATACCGGCTGTACATATATATTATATACAGTATATACCAGGTTATACCAGCATGGTCCATATCATTATATACAGGAGATATATAACTTATACCAGCTGTACATATATATTATATACAGTATATACCAGGTTATACCAGCATGGTCCATATCACTATATACAGGAGATATATAACTTATACCGGCTGTACATATATATTATATACAGTATATACCAGGTTATACCAGCATGGTCCACATCACTATATACAGGATATATATAACTTATACCAGCTGTACATATATATTATATACAGTATATACCAGGTTATACCAGCATGGTCCATATCACTATATACAGGAGATATATAACTTATACCAGCTGTACATATATATTATATACAGTATATACCAGGTTATACCAGCATGGTCCATATCACTATATACAGGAGATATATAACTTATACCAGCTGTACATATATATTATATACAGTATATACCAGGTTATACCAGCATGGTCCACATCACTATATACAGGATATATATAACTTATACCAGCTGTACATATATATTATATACAGTATATACCAGGTTATACCAGCATGGTCCATATCACTATATACAGGATATATATATATTATATACAGTATATACCAGGTTATACCAGCATGGTCCATATCACTATATACAGGAGATATATAACTTATACCAGCTGTACATATATATTATATACAGTATATACCAGGTTATACCAGCATGGTCCATATCACTATATATAGGAGATATATAACTTATAACAACTGTACATATATATTATATACAGTATATACCAGGTTATACCAGCATGGTCCATATCACTATATACAAGAGATATATAACTTATACCAGCTGTACATATATATTATATACAGTATATACCCAGGTTATACCAGCATGGTCCATATCACTATATACAGGATATATATATATATATATATATATAACTTATACCAGCTGTACATATATATTATATACAGTATATACCAGGTTATACCAGCATGGTCCATATCACTATATACAGAAGATATATAACTTATACCAGCTGTACATATATATTATATACAGTATATACCAGGTTATACCAGCATGGTCCATATCACTATATATAGGAGATATATAACTTATACCAGCTGTACATATATATTATATACAGTATATACCCAGGTTATACCAGCATGGTCCATATCACTATATACAGGATATATATATATAACTTATACCAGCTGTACATATATATTATATACAGTATATACCAGGTTATACCAGCATGGTCCATATCACTATATACAGGAGATATATAACTTATACCAGCTGTACATATATATTATATACAGTATATACAGTATATACCAAGTTATACCAGCATGGTCCATATCACTATATACAGGAGATATATAACTTATACCAGCTGTACATATATATATTATATACAGTATATACCCAGGTTATACCAGCATGGTCCATATCACTATATACAGGAGACATATAACTTATACCAGCTGTACATATATATTATATGCAGTATATACCAGGTTATACCAGCATGGTCCATATCACTATATACAGGAGATATATAACTTATACCAGCTGTACATATGTATTATATACAGTATATACCAGATTATACCAGTATGGTCCATATCACTATATACAGGATATATATAACTTATACCAGCTGTACATATATATTATATACAGTATATACCAGGTTATACCAGCATGGTCCATATCACTATATACAGGAGATATATAACTTATACCAGCTGTACATATATAATTATATACAGTATATACCAGGTTATACCAGCATGGTCCATATCACTATATACAGGAGATATATAACTTATACCAGCTGTACATATATATTATATACAGTATATACCAGGTTATACCAGCATGGTCCATATCACTATATACAGGGAGATATATAACTTATACCAGCTGTACATATATATTATATACAGTATAT
>NW_026609829.1:0-5000 GCF_029499605.1 Hyla sarda
ACACTGTACTGTACACTCCTCTCCTGATATATACACTGTACTGTACACTCCTCTCCTGATAGATAGATATATATATATAATATATATATATATATATATATATATATATACCGTACTGTACACTCCTCTCCTGATATATACACTGTACTGTACACTCCTCTCCTGATATATATATATATATATATATACACTGTACTGTACACTCCTCTCCTGATATATATATATTGTACTGTATACTCCTCTCCTGATATATACACTGTACTGTACACTCCTCTTCTGATATATATATATATATATATATATATATACTGTACTGTACACTCCTCTCCTGATATATACACTGTACTGTACACTCCTCTCCTGATATATATATATATATATATATATATATACTGTACTGTACACTCCTCTCCTGATATATATGTACTGTACTGTATACTCCTCTCCTGATATATACACTGTACTGTACACCTCTCTCCTGATATATATATATATATATATACACTGTACTGTACACTCCTCTCCTGATATATATACATACACTGTACACTCCTCTACTGATATATATACACTGTACTGTACACTTCTCTCCTGATATATATATATTGTACTGTACACTCCTCTCCTGATATATACACTGTACTGTACACTCCTCTCCTGATATATATAAATATATATATATATATATACTGTACTGTACACTCCTCTCCTGATATATATATACTGTACTGTACACTCCTCTCCTGATATATAAATATATATACTGTACACTCCTCTCCTGATATATATATATATATATATATATATATATATATATATATATATATACACTGTACTGTACACTCCTCTCCTGATATATATACTGTACTGTACACTCCTCTCCTGATATATATATATATATATATATATATATACTGTACTGTACACTCCTCTCCTGATATATATATATATATATATATATATATACTGTACTGTATACTCCTCTCCTGATATATACACTGTACTGTACACTCATCTCCTGATATATATACACTGTACTGTACTCTCCTCTCCTGATATATATATATATACTGTACTGTACACTCCTCTCCTGATATATCTATATATACTGTACTGTATACTCCTCTCCTGATATATACACTGTACTGTACACTCCTCTCCTGATATATATATATATATGTATATATATACACTGTACTGTACACTCCTCTCCTGATATATACACTGTACTGTACACTCCTCTCCTGATATATACACTGCACTGTACACTCCTCTCCTGATATATATATATATATATATATATACTGTACTGTACACTCCTCTCCTGATATATACACTGTACTGTACACTCCTCTCCTGATATATATATATATATATATATATATATTACTGTACTGTACACTCCTCTCCTGATATATAAATATATATATATATATATATATATATATATACTGTACACTCCTCTCCTGATAGATATATATATATATATATATATATATATATATATACTGTACTGTACACTCCTCTCCTGATATATATATATATATACTGTACTGTATACTCCTCTCCTGATATATACACTGTACTGTACACTCCTCTCCTGATAATATATATATGTATATATATATATATATATATATATATACTGTACTGTACACTCCTCTCCTGATATATACACTGTACTGTACACTCCTCTCCTGATATATATATATATATATATATATATATATACTGTACTGTACACTCCTCTCCTGATATATATATACTGTACTGTATACTCCTCTCCTGATATATACACTGTACTGTACACTCCTCTCCTGATATATATATACACTGTACTGTACTCTCCTCTCCTGATATATATATATATATACACTGTACTGTACACTCCTCTCCTGATATATACACTGTACTGTACACTCCTCTCCTGATATATATATATATATATTTACTGTACTGTACACTCCTCTCCTGATATATACACTGTACTGTACACTCCTCTCCTGATATATATATATATATATATACTGTACTGTACACTCCTCTCCCTGATATATATATATACTGTACTGTATACTCCTCTCCTGATATATACACTGTACTGTACACTCCTCTCCTGATATATATACACTGTACTGTACTCTCCTCTCCTGATATATATATATATATATATACACTGTACTGTACACTCCTCTCCTGATATATACACTGTACAGTACACTCCTCTCCTGATATATATATACTGTACTGTACACTCCTCTCCTGATATATATATATATATACACACTGTACTGTACACTCCTCTCCTGATATATACACTGTACTTGTACACTCCTCTCCTGATATATACACTGTACTGTACACTCCTCTCCTGATATATATCTATATATACTGTACTGTACACTCCTCTCCTATATATACACTGTACTATACACTCCTTTCCTGATATATATATATATATACTGTATTGTACACTCCTCTCCTAATATATACACTGTACTATACACTCCTTTCCCTGATATATATATACTCGTACTGTACACTCCTATTCTGATATATATATATATATATACTGTACTGTACACTCCTATCCTGATATATATACTGTACTGTACACTCCTCTCCTGATATATACACTGTACTGCACACTCCTCTCCTTATATCTATATACACTGTACTGTACACTCCTCTCCTGATATATACACTGTACTGTACACTCCTCTCCGGATAGATATATACAATGTACTGTACATTCCTCTCCTGATATATATATACTGTACTGTACACTCCTCTCCTGATATATACACTGTACACTTCTCTCCTGATATATATATATACACTGTACTGTACACTCCTCTCCTGATATATATATATATACTGTACTGTACACTCCTCTCCTGATATATAAATATATATATATATATACTGTACACTCCTCTCCTGATATATATATATACATATATATATACACTGTACTGTACACTCCTCTCCTGATATATACACTGTACTGTACACTCCTCTCCTGATATATATATATATATATATATATACCGTACTGTACACTCCTCTCCTGATATATACACTGTACTGTACACTCCTCTCCTGATATATATTATATATATATATATATATACTGTACTGTACACTCCTCTCCTGATATATATATATACTGTACTGTATTCTCCTCTCCTGATATATACACTGTACTGTACACTCCTCTCCTGATATATATATATATATATATATACTGTACTGTACACTCCTCTCCTGATATATACACTGTACTGTACACTCCTCTCCTGATATATATATATATATATATATATATATATATATTACTGTACTGTACACTCCTCTCCTGATATATATGTACTGTACTGTATACTCCTCTCCTGATATATACACTGTACTGTACACTCCTCTCCTGATATATATACACTGTACTGTACTCTCCTCTCCTGATAGATATATATATATATATATATACACTGTACTGTACACTCCTCTCCTGATATATACACTGTACTGTACACTCCTCTCCTGATATATATATATACTGTACTGTACACTCCTCTCCTGATATATATATATATATGTATATCTATATATACACACTGTACTGTACACTCCTCTCCTGATATATACACTGTACTGTACACTCCTCTCCTGATATATACACTGTACTGTACACTCCTCTCCTGATAGATAGATATATATATATATATATATATATATGTATACACTGTACTGTACACTCCTCTCCTGATATATACACTGTACTGTACACTCCTCTCCTGATATATATATACTGTACTGTACACTCCTCTCCTGATATATACACTGTACTGTACACTCCTCTCCTGATATATATACACTGTACTGTACTCTCCTCTCCTGATAGATATATATATATATATATATATATATACACTGTACTGTACACTCCTCTCCTGATATATACACTGTACTGTACACTCCTCTCCTGATATATATATACTGTACTGTACACTCCTCTCCTGATATATATATATATATATATATACACACATACACACTGTACTGTACACTCATCTCCTGATATATACACTGTACTGTACACTCCTCTCCTGATATATACACTGTACTGTACACTCCTCTCCTGATAGATAGATATATATATATATATATATATATATATATATACCGTACTGTACACTCCTCTCCTGATATATACACTGTACTGTACACTCCTCTTCTGATATATATATATATATATATATATATATATATATACTGTACTGTACACTCCTCTCCTGATATATACACTGTACTGTACACTCCTCTCCTGATATATATATATATATATACTGTACTGTACACTCCTCTCCTGATATATATGTACTGTACTGTATACTCCTCTCCTGATATATACACTGTACTGTACACTCCTCTCCTGATATATATATATATATATATATACACTGTACTGTACACTCCTCTCCTGATATATATACATACACTGTACACTCCTCTACTGATATATATACACTGTACTGTACACTTCTCTCCTGATATATATATATATTGTACTGTACACTCCTCTCCTGATATATACACTGTACTGTACACTCCTCTCCTGATATATATATATATATATATATATATATATATATATATACTGTACTGTACACTCCTCTCCTGATATATATATACTGTACTGTACACTCCTCTCCTGATATATATATACTGTACTGTACACTCCTCTCCTGATATATATACATACACTGTACACTCCTCTACTGATATATATACACTGTACTGTACACTTCTCTCCTGATATATATATATTGTACTGTACACTCCTCTCCTGATATATATACTGTACTGTACACTCCTCTCCTGATATATATATATATATATATATATATATATATATATATACTGTACTGTACACTCCTCTCCTGATATATATATATATATATATATATACTGTACTGTATACTCCTCTCCTGATATATACA
>NW_026609829.1:10000-20000 GCF_029499605.1 Hyla sarda
TCCTGATATATATATATATACTGTACTGTACACTCCTCTCCTGATATATACACTGTACTGTACACTCCTTTCCTGATATATATATATATATATATATATATATATACTGTACTGTACACTCCTCTCCTGATATATACACTGTACTGTACACTCCTCTTCTGATAGATATATACGCTGTACTGTACACTCCTCTCCTGATATATATATATACTGTACTGTACATTCCTCTCCTGATATATATATATATATATATATATATATACTGTACTGTATAATCCTCTCCTGATATATATACACTGTACTGTACACTCCTCTCCTGATATATATACTGTACTGTACTGTACACTCCTCTCCTGATATATATATATATATATATATATATATATATATATATGTATATATACTGTACTGTACACTCCTCTCCTGATATATACACTGTACTGTACTCTCCTGATATATAGATATATACTGTACTGTACACTCCTCTCCTGATATATATATATATATATATATATATATATGTATATATATACTGTACTGTACACTCCTCTCCTGATATATATATATATATATATATATATATATATACACTGTACTGTACACTCCTCTCCTGATATATACACTGTACTGTACACTCCTCTCCTGATATATATGTACATATACTGTACTGTACACTCCTCTCCTGATATATATACACTGTACTGTACACTCCTCTCCTGATATATATATATATATATATACTGTACAGTACACTCCTCTCCTGATATATACACTGTACTGTACGCTCCTCTCCTGATATATAAATATATATATATATATAATGTACACTCCTCTACTGATATATATATATATACGGTACTGTACACTCCTCTCCTGATATATATATATATATATATACACTGTACTGTACACTCCTCTCCTGATATATATATATATATATATATATATATATATATATACACTGTACTGTACATTCCTCTCCTGATATATATATATACTGTACACTCCTCTCCTGATATATATATACACTGTACTGTACACTCCTCTCCTGATATATACACTGTACTGTACACTCCTATCCTGATATATATATATATATATATATACTGTACTGTACACTCCTCTCCTGATATATACACTGTACTGTACACTCCTCTCCTGATATATATATATATATATATATATATATACTGTACTGTACACTCCTCTCCTGATATATATATACTGTACTGTACACTCCTCTCCTGATATATAAATATATATACTGTACACTCCTCTCCTGATATATATATATATATATATATATATACACTGTACTGTACACTCCTCTCCTGATATATATACTGTACTGTACACTCCTCTCCTTATATATATATATATATATATATATATATATATATATATATACTGTACTGTACACTCCTCTCCTGATATATATATATATATATATATATATACTGTACTGTATACTCCTCTCCTGATATATACACTGTACTGTACACTCATCTCCTGATATATATACACTGTACTGTACTCTCCTCTCCTGATATATACATATATATATATATATATATATATACACTGTACTGTACACTCCTCTCCTGATATATACACTGTACTGTACACTCCTCTCCTGATATATATATATACTGTACTGTATACTCCTCTCCTGATATATACATATATATACTGTACTGTACACTCCTCTCCTGATATATACACTGTACTGTACACTCCTTTCCTGATATATATATATATATATATATATACTGTACTGTACACTCCTCTCCTGATATATACACTGTACTGTACACTCCTCTTCTGATAGATATATACGCTGTACTGTACACTCCTCTCCTGATATATATATATATATATATACTGTACTGTACATTCCTCTCCTGATATATATATATATATATATATATATACTGTACTGTATAATCCTCTCCTGATATATATACACTGTACTGTACACTCCTCTCCTGATATATATACTGTACTGTACTGTACACTCCTCTCCTGATATATATATATATATATATATATATATACTGTACTGTACACTCCTCTCCTGATATATACACTGTACTGTACTCTCCTGATATATAGATATATACTGTACTGTACACTCCTCTCCTGATATATAGATATATACTGTACTGTACACTCCTCTCCTGATATATATATATGTATATATATACTGTACTGTACACTCCTCTCCTGATATATACACTGTACTGTACTCTCTTGATATATATATACACTGTACTGTACACTATTCTACTGATATATAAATATATATATATATATATATATATATATATACTGTACACTCCTCTCCTGATATATATATATATATATATATACACTGTACTGTACACTCCTCTCCTGATATATACACTGTACTGTACACTCCTCTCCTGATATATATGTACATATACTGTACTGTACACTCCTCTCCTGATATATACACTGTACTGTACACTCCTCTCCTGATATATATACACTGTACTGTACACTCCTCTCCTGATATATATATATATATATACTGTACAGTACACTCCTCTCCTGATATATACACTGTACTGTACGCTCCTCTCCTGATATATAAATATATATATATATATATATATATAATGTACACTCCTCTACTGATATATATATATATATACGGTACTGTACACTCCTCTCCTGATATGTATATACTGTACTGTACTGTACACTCCTCTCCTGATATATATATATACTGTACTGTACACTCTTCTCCTGATACATTTATACTGTACTGTACACTCCTCTCCTGATGTATATATATATATATATATATACTGTACTGTACACTCCTCTCCTGATATATATATATATATATATATATATATATATATATACTGTACTGTACTCTCCTCTCCTGATATATATACTGTACTGTACACTCATCTCCTGATATATATACTGTACTGTACACTCCTCTCCTGATATATATGCTGTACTGTACACTCCTCTCCTGATTTTATATATATATATATATATATATATATATACTGTACTGTACACTCCTCTCCTGATATATATATACTGTACACTCCTCTCCTGATAGATATATATATATATATATATGTATATATACTGTACTGTACACTCCTCTCCTGATATATATATATATATATATATATATATATATATAGACTGTACTGTACACTCTTCTCCTGATTTTATATATATATATATATATATATATATATATATATATATATATATACTGTACTGTACACTCCTCTCCTGATATATATATACTGTACGGTACACTCCTCTCCTGATATATATACACTGTACTGTACACTCCTCTCCTGATATATATATATATTGTACAGTACACTCCTCTCCTGATATATACACTGTACTGTACACTCCTCTCCTGATATATATACACTGTACTGTATACTCCTCTCCTGATATATATATATATATATATATATATATATACTGTACACTCCTCTCCTGATATATATATATATATATATATATATATACTGTACTGTACACTCCTCTCCTGATATATACACTGTACTCTACACTCCTCTCCTGATATATATAGATATATATATATATATATATATATATATATATACACTGTACTGTACACTCCTCTCCTAATATATACACTGCACTGTACACTCCTCTCCTGATATATATATATACACTGTACTGTACACTCCTCTCCTGATATATACACTGTACTGTACACTCCTCTCCTGATATATACACTGTACTGTACACTCCTCTCCTGATATATATATATATATATATATATACTGTACACTTCTCTCCTGATATATATATATATATACTGTACTGTACACTCCTCTCCTGATATATATATATATATATATATATATATATATGTATATATATATATATATATATATATATATATATATACACTGTACTGTACACTCCTCTCCTGATATATATACACTGTACACTCCTCTCCTGATATATACACTGTACTGTACACTCCTCTCCTGATATATAAATATATATATATATATACTGTACACTCCTCTCCTGATATATATATATATATATATATATATATACACACTGTACTGTACACTCCTCTCCTGATATATACACTGTACTGTACACTCCTCTCCTGATATATATATGTTTATATACTGTACTGTACACTCCTCTCCTGATATATACACTGTACTGTACACTCCTCTCCTGATATATATACACTGTACTGTACACTCCTCTCCTGATATATATATATATATATACTGTACAGTACACTCCTCTCCTGATATATACACTGTACTGTACACTCCTCTCCTGATATATCTATATATATATATATATATATATATATACACCGTACTGTACACTCCTCTCCTGATATATAAATATATATATATATATATATATATAATGTACACTCCTCTACTGATATATATATATATACGGTACTGTACACTCCTCTCCTGATATATATATACTGTACTGTACTGTACACTCCTCTCCTGATATATATATATACTGTACTGTACACTCTTCTGATACATTTATACTGTACTGTACACTCCTCTCCTGATGTATATATATATATATACTGTACTGTACACTCCTCTCCATATATATATATATATATATACTGTACTGTACTCTCCTCTCCTGATATATATACTGTACTGAACACTCCTCTCCTGATATATATACTGTACTGTACACTCCTCTCCTGATATATATGCTGTACTGTACACTCCTCTCCTGATTTTATATATATATATATATATATATATATATATACTGTACTGTACACTCCTCTCCTGATATATATATACTGTACTGTACTGTACACTCCTCTCCTGATATATATATATATATATATATGTATGTATATATACTGTACTGTACACTCTTCTCCTGATTTTATATATATATATATATATATATATATATATATATACTGTACTGTACACTCCTCTCCTGATATATATATACTGTAACGGTACACTCCTCTCCTGATATATATACACTGTACTGTACACTCCTCTCCTGATATATATATATTGTACAGTACACTCCTCTCCTGATATATACACTGTACTGTACACTCCTTCTCCATATATATATACACTGTACTGTATACTCCTCTCCTGATATATATATATATATATATACTGTACACTCCTCTCCTGATTATATACACTGCATGTACACTCCTCTCCTGATATATATATATATATATATATATACACTGTACTGTACACTCCTCTCCTGATATATATGTATACACTGTACTATATACTCCTCTCCTGATATATATATATATATATGTATATATTTATACTGTACTGTATACTCCTTTCCTGATATATACTGTACTGTACACTCCTCTCCTGATATATATATATATATATATATACTGTACTGTACACTCCTCTCCTGATATATATACTGTACTGTACGCTCCTCTCCTGATATATATACTCTATTGTACACTCCTCTCCTGATATATATATATATATATATACACTGTACTGTACACTCCTCTCCTGATATATATATATATATACTGTACTGTACATTCCTCTCCTGATATATATATAGTACTGTACACTCCTCTCCTGATATATATATACACTGTACTGTACACTCCTCTCCTGATATATATACACTGTACACTCCTCTCCTGATATATACACTGTACTGTACACTCCTCTCCTGATATATAAATATATATATATATATATATATATATGTATATACTGTACACTCCTCTCCTGATATATATATATATATATATATATATATAATAAATATACACTGTACTGTACACTCCTCTCCTGATATATACACTGTACTGTACACTCCTCTCCTGATATATATATGTATATATATACTGTACTGTACACTCCTCTCCTGATATATACACTGTACTGTACACTCCTCTCCTGATATATATACACTGTACTTGTACACTCCTCTCCTGATATATATATATATATATATATACTGTACAGTACACTCCTCTCCTGATATATACACTGTACTGTATGCTCCTCTCCTGATATATAAATATATATATATATAATGTACACTCCTCTACTGATATATATATATACGGTACTGTACACTCCTCTCCTGATATATATATACTGTACTGTACTGTACACTCCTCTCCTGATATATATATATATACTGTACTGTACACTCTTCTGATACAGTTATACTGTACTGTACACTCCTCTCCTGATGTATATATATATATATATATATATATATACTGTACTGTACACTCCTCTCCTGATATATATATATATATATATACTGTACTGTACTCTCCTCTCCTGATATATATACTGTACTGAACACTCCTCTCCTGATATATATACTGTACTGTACACTCCTCTCCTGATATATATGCTGTACTGTACACTCCTCTCCTGATTTTATATATATATATATATATATATATATACTGTACTGTACACTCCTCTCCTGATATATATATACTGTACTGTACACTCCTCTCCTGATATATATATACTGTACAACTCCTCTCCTGATATATATATATATTATATATATATATATGTATGTATATATACTGTACTGTAACACTCCTCTCCTGATATATATATATATATATATATACACTGTACTGTACACTCTTCTCCTGATTTTATATATATATATATATATATATATATATATATACTGTACTGTACACTCCTCTCCTGATATATATATACTGTACGGTACACTCCTCTCCTGATATATATACACTGTACTCTCCTGATATATATATATATTGTACAGTACACTCCTCTCCTGATATATACACTGTACTGTACACTCCTCTCCATATATATATACACTGTACTGTATACTCCTCTCCTGATATATATATATATATATATATATATATATACTGTACACTCCTCTCCTGATATATACACTGCACTGTACACTCCTCTCCTGATATATATATATACACTGTACTGTACACTCCTCTCCTGATATATATGTATACACTGTACTATATACTCCTCTCCTGATATATATATATATATATATATATATATGTATATATTTATACTGTACTGTATACTCCTTTCCTGATATATATATACTGTACTGTACACTCCTCTCCTGATATATATATATATATATATACTGTACTGTACACTCCTCTCCTGATATATATATACTGTACTGTACGCTCCTCTCCTGATATATATACTCTATTGTACACTCCTCTCCTGATATATATATATATACACTGTACTGTACACTCCTCTCCTGATATATATATATATATACTGTACTGTACATTCCTCTCCTGATATATATATATACTGTACACTCCTCTCCTGATATATATATACACTGTACTGTACACTCCTCTCCTGATATATACACTGTACTGTACACTCCTCTCCTGATAGATATATACACTGTACTGTACACTCCTCTCCTGATATATATATATATATATATATATATATATAATATACTGTACTGTACACTCCTCTCCTGATATATACACTGTACTGTACACTCCTATCCTGATAGATATATCCACTGTACTGTACCCTCTTCTCCTGATATATATATATATATATATATATATATACTGTACTGTATACTCCTCTCCTGATATATATGTATATATATATATATCTATATATACACACTGTACTGTACACTCCTCTCCTGATATATACACTGTACTGTACACTCCTCTCCTGATATATATATATATATATATATACTGTACTGTACACTCCTCTCCTGATATATATATATATATACACTGTACTGTACACTCCTCTCCTGATATATATACACTGTACTGTACTCTCCTCTCCTGATATATATATATATATATATATACACACTGTACTGTACACTCCTCTCCGGATATATACACTGTACTGTACACTCCTCTTCTGATATATATATACTGTACTGTACACTCCTCTCCTGATATATATATCTATATATACACACTGTACTGTACACTCCTCTCCTGATATATACACTGTACTGTACACTCCTCTCCTGATATATATATATTGTACTGTACACTCCTCTCCTGATATATATATATATATACTGTACTGTACACTCCTCTCCTGATATATATATATATCTATACACTGTACTGTACACTCCTCTCCTGATATATACACTGTACTGTACACTCCTCTCCTGATATATATATACACTGTACTGTACACTCCTCTCCTGATATATATATATATATATATATACTGTACTGTATACTCCTCTCCTGATATATACACTGTACTGTACACTCCTCTCCTGATATATATACACTGTACTGTACACTCCTCTCCTGATATATACACTGTACTGTACACTCCTCTCTTGATATATATATATACACTGTACTGTACACTCCTCTCCTGATATATATATATATACTGTACTGTATACTCCTCTCCTGATATATACACTGTACTGTACACTCCTCTCCTGATATATATATATACTGTACTGTACTCTCCTCTCCTGATACATATATCTATATATACACACTGTACTGTACACTCCTCTCCTGATATATACACTGTACTGTACACTCCTTTTCTGATATATATATACACTGTACTGTACACTCCTCTCCTGATATATATATACTGTACATTCCTCTCCTGATATATATATATACAAGATAGACCAAGAGGGGACCTTTTTAAAAACTCAACTTTATTAATTACTTTAAAAACTGCACAATATTTTCTCCTTGTGAATACTTAGTAGACCATCCAAATGACTAGTGTTGCACCGTATATTCTTCTCTTGATAGCGTTTGTGATGTGTTTATAGATGACGGGTAATAGTGCAAGTGTGCATTATGTGTACCCAGCTGTCTTCTTGTAATGGATCCTGGTGTCCATATATTGTGGTATACACCGTTAAGTGTGGGATGTGCTGTGCAAAAATGTCCTTATATGTCTAGAATTTTAATTGCATTTAGTCCCGCATGAAAAGTGCATTGGTGCTGTATATGATGTGTCTTGGTACTGACTTGGTCTATACGTTCTTTAGACAAAGTACATGTTCACATTTATCATTGTCCATACCGCTTCTTATACTTTTTCAATACATTACTATTCTACGTAGTCAGGCTGTAAAGTGAGTTTTGTCCATTGATATTGCACTTGTATTGTTGCACTTTGGACATATATTGCACTATTTCAGGTATTGCACATATTCCATGTTACATATATTGCACATTTCATTTTTTGCACTTAGCTTTCCAGGTCAAGGTGCTCATGTGTGTTGGTCCTGGTCGGTGTTCACATAATACACTCCCGTCCTACGCGTTTCCTCCATATAGGATTCTTCAGGGACTTGTCAATCCATCTGGTGCGTGTGGCTCTGATGACGGCCATACTCGTATTGAAGTTCGCGCCTTCTTTTATATGTCTTAGCTCCTCCTCTTAGCTGTTACCTGTCCTCGCTTATCCTATCGGCTTCTTTCCATCATAGCCGTAAGGATTTTGTGTCACAGGTACGTACAGGGAGGGGTCTGCGGTTCAGCTCAGGAGGCTCCACGCCTTGTTCTGAGGTCCGTTTCTGTGCACCAATCATCGCGGCGTATCCATTCCAGGTAGATATTCTCCATGTATATTAAACTCCTTGTTTCTCAGTCTTTTTTTATATGTTTGTGTTTATCCTTAATTTATCAGTATTTTAGCACGATGTTATTATATTGGATGTTCACTATTTAGTTAGTCGCTGTTTAATCAATATAGCTTGCGTAAGATAGTCATTCAGTCCTCCTGGTTTGAGGGCTTCTAGTTTAAAAGTCCAATAGGCTTCCCTCTGTAAGAGGGTTCTGTCCCAGTCACCACCTCTTTTTGGAGGTGGGACCACCTCAATAATCTGTGCTTTCAGACTAATCACCTGACTTTGGTGATAACTGGCAAAGTGGATGCCCACCGGTGTGTCCCTTTCA
>NW_026609830.1:0-23861 GCF_029499605.1 Hyla sarda
CTAATGACTTCCTGCCTGCATCCCCCCCCCTATCCCTAATGACTTCCTGCCTGCATCCCCCCCCTATCCCTAATGACTTCCTGCCTGCATCCCCCCCATATACCTAATGACTTCCTGCCTGCATCCCCCCCCATATCCCTAATGACTTCCTGCCTGCATCCCCCCCCTCATCCCTAATGACTTCCTGCCTGCATCCCCCCCCATATACCTAATGACTTCCTGCCTGCATCCCCCCCATATCCCTAATGACTTCCTGCCTGCATCCCCCCCCCATATCCCTAATGACTTCCTGCCTGCATCCCCCCCCCATATCCCTAATGACTTCCTGCCCGCATCCCCCCCCTCATCCCTAATGACTTCCTGCCTGCATCCCCCCCCCCCCATCCCTAATGGCTTCCTGCCTGCATCCCCCCCCCCATCCCTAATGGCTTCCTGCCTGCATTCCCCCCCCATCCCTAATGACTTCCTGCCTGCATCCCCCCCCCCATCCCTAATGGCTTCCTGCCCGCATCCCCCCCCATCCCTAATGACTTCCTGCCCGCATCCCCCCCCCCATCCCTAATGACTTCCTGCCCGCATCCCCCCCCATCCCTAATGACTTCCTGCCCGCATCCCCCCCCCCCATCCCTAATGACTTCCTGCCTGCATCGCCACCCCCCATCCCTAATGACTTCCTGCCTGCATCGCCACCCTATCCCTAATGACTTCCTGCCTGCATCCCCCCCCCTATCCCTAATGACTTCCTGCCTGCATCCCCCCCCCTATCCCTAATGACTTCCTGCCTGCAACCCCCCCATATACCTAATGACTTCCTGCCTGCATCCCCCCCCATATCCCTAATGACTTCCTGCCTGCATCCCCCCCTCATCCCTAATGACTTCCTGCCTGCATCCCCCCCCCATATACCTAATGACTTCCTGCCTGCATCCCCCCCATATCCCTAATGACTTCCTGCCTGCATCCCCCCCCCCATATCCCTAATGACTTCCTGCCTGCATCCCCCCCCCATATCCCTAATGACTTCCTGCCCGCATCCCCCCCCTATCCCTAATGACTTCCTGCCTGCATCCCCCCCCCTATCCCTAATGACTTCCTGCCTGCATCCCCCCCCCCATCCCTAATGACTTCCTGCCTGCATCCCCCCCCATATACCTAATGACTTCCTGCCTGCATCCCCCCCATATCCCTAATGACTTCCTGCCTGCATCCCCCCCCCCATATCCCTAATGACTTCCTGCCCACAGCGCCCAGTATGGTGTACAGACCACCTGCCGTCCCCTCTCACCGGTATGCGTCTTGTCCAGGTTGATGGACTCCAGTATGTGTCTCAGCTCCTCGGCCTCTTTGCTTGGGACCTTATCAATGGTCAGAGAACTGAATCTTTCATGGTGAGCAGAAGGCGCGACTGCTTTGTCCCCACCGGCCTCAGGACGATGTGCTTGATGTTCTGATTGAGCTGAAGAGAAGAACATTTTCTGGTTATAGATGACACAGAATAATCCAGCGTCAGGAACCAGGACGGCCCCATAGGCTGAGGGGATAGTGGGCACAGAATAAACCAGCGTCAGGACCCAGGACGGCCCCATAGGCTGAGAGGATAGTGGGCACAGAATAATCCAGCGTCAGGACCCAGGACGGCCCCATAGGCTGAGAGGATAGTGGGCACAGAATAAACCAGCGTCAGGAACCAGGACGGCCCCATAGGCTAAGGGGATAGTGGGCACAGAATAATCCAGCGTCAGGACCCAGGACGGCCCCATAGGCTGAGAGGATAGTGGGCACAGAATAATCCAGCGTCAGGACCCAGGACGGCCCCATAGGCTGAGGGGATAGTGGGCACAGAATAAACCAGCGTCAGGAACCAGGACGGCCCCATAGGCTGAGAGGATAGTGGGCACAGAATAATCCAGCGTCAGGACCCAGGACGGCCCCATAGGCTGAGGGGATAGTGGGCACAGAATAATCCAGCGTCAGGACCCAGGACGGCCCCATAGGCTGAGGGGATAGTGGGCACAGAATAATCCAGCGTCAGGACCCAGGACGGCCCCATAGGCTGAGAGGATAGTGGGCACAGAATAATCCAGCGTCAGGACCCAGGACGGCCCCATAGGCTGAGGGGATAGTGGGCACAGAATAAGCCAGCGTCAGGACCCAGGACGGCCCCATAGGCTGAGGGGATAGTGGGCACAGAATAAGCCAGCGTCAGGACCCAGGACGGCCCCATAGGCTGAGGGGATAATGGGCACAGAAAACACCAGCGTCAGGAACCAGGACGGCCCCATAGGCAGAGGGGATAGTGGGCACAGAATAAACCAGCATCAGGAACCAGGACGGCCCCATAGGCAGAGGGGATAGTGGGCACAGAATAAACCAGCGTCAGGACCCAGGACGGCCCCATAGGCTGAGGGGATAGTGGGCACCGCTGGGGTAAAGGCCGCAGAGGTAATCCAAACTGATTGCTTCTTGGTCACCTGATGAGAGCAGTGGAGCCCCCTATATTTTACAGACTGAAGCCCCTCAGGTTTATATAAGGTGTGACCCCGGCAGAGGTCATTACTGCCTCTTAGGTCACCGCTCCAGTCTCCTCATCGGCATCTGAGGGGTCCGGCTCTTAACCTTTCGTGTTTTTTCTCTTGTCTCTACTTACTCCTATGGTGCTGGAGATGAAATGTACAAAACCAACAAAAAGTCCCAGGCGGGGAAGGGGTAAACACCAAGACCCCAGACCCCAGCAAAAGCTGGATCACAGGGTAAAAAAATACCTAGAATGACTAATCCCCCCTAACTAAAGTGTGGTATTAAATCTCCTATAATTCTGTAATGAAAGTAAAGAAATCCCTCAGACTAGTGAATTAAACCTACAGTACAATCCCATAAGATTATATAGGATCTAACCACAACATGACAATTGTATTATCTACAGTACAATCCCATAAGAATATATAGGATCTAACCACAACATGACAATTGTATTATCTACAGTACAATCCCATAAGATTATATAGGATCTAACCACAACATGACAATTGTATTATATACAGTACAATCCCCTAAGATTATATAGGATCTAACCACAACATGACAATTGTATTATATACAGTACAATCCCATAAGATTATATAGGATCTAATCACAACATGACAATTGTATTATATACAGTACAATCCTATAAGATTATATAGGATCTAATCACAACATGACAATTGTATTATCTACAGTACAATCCCATAAGATTATATAGGATCTAATCACAACATGACAATTGTATTATATACAGTACAATCCTATAAGATTATATAGGATCTAACCACAACATGACAATTGTATTATATACAGTACAATCCTATAAGATTATATAGGATCTAACCACAACATGACAATTGTATTATATACAGTACAATCCCATAAGATTATATAGGATCATATACAGTACAATCCCATAAGATTATATAGGATCTAACCACAACATGACAATTGTATTATCTACAGTACAATCCCATAAGATTATATAGGATCTAACCACAACATGACAATTGTATTATATACAGTACAATCCCCTAAGATTATATAGGATCTAACCACAACATGACAATTGTATTATATACAGTACAATCCTATAAGATTATATAGGATCTAACCACAACATGACAATTGTATTATCTACAGTACAATCCCATAAGATTATATAGGATTTAACCACAACATGACAATTGTATTATCTACAGTACAATCCCATAAGATTATATAGGATCTAATCACAACATGACAATTGTATCATCTACAGTACAATCCCATAAGATTATATAGGATCTAACCACAACATGACAATTGTATCATCTACAGTACAATCCCATAAGATTATATAGGATCTAACCACAACATGACAATTGTATTATATACAGTACAATCCCATAAGATTATATAGGATCTAACCACAACATGACAATTGTATTATATACAGTACAATCCCATAAGATTATATAGGATCTAACCACAACATGACAATTGTATTATATACAGTACAATCCTATAAGATTATATAGGATCATATACAGTACAATCCCATAAGATTATATAGGATCTAACCACAACATGACAATTGTATTATATACAGTACAATCCTATAAGATTATATAGGATCTAACCACAACATGACAATTGTATTATATACAGTACAATCCTATAAGATTATATAGGATCTAACCACAACATGACAATTGTATTATATACAGTACAATCCTATAAGATTATATAGGATCTAACCACAACATGACAATTGTATTATATACAGTACAATCCTATAAGATTATATAGGATCTAACCACAACATGACAATTGTATTATATACAGTACAATCCCATAAGATTATATAGGATCTAACCACAACATGACAATTGTATTATATACAGTACAATCCTATAAGATTATATAGGATCTAACCACAACATGACAATTGTATTATATACAGTACAATCCCATAAGATTATATAGGATCTAACCACAACATGACAATTGTATTATATACAGTACAATCCCATAAGATTATATAGGATCTAACCACAACATGACAATTGTATTATATACAGTACAATCCCATAAGATTATATAGGATCTAACCACAACATGACAATTGTATTATATACAGTACAATCCCATAAGATTATATAGGATCTAACCACAACATGACAATTGTATTATCTACAGTACAATCCCATAAGATTATATAGGATCTAAC
This sequence comes from Hyla sarda, assembly GCF_029499605.1. Taxonomy (NCBI): domain Eukaryota; kingdom Metazoa; phylum Chordata; class Amphibia; order Anura; family Hylidae; genus Hyla; species Hyla sarda. Next base: position 4,736 of record NW_026609830.1, read on the forward strand.
CACAACATGACAATTGTATTATATACAGTACAATCCCATAAGATTATATAGGATCTAACCACAACATGACAATTGTATTATATACAGTACAATCCTATAAGATTATATAGGATCTAACCACAACATGACAATTGTATCATCTACAGTACAATCCCATAAGATTATATAGGATCATATACAGTACAATCCCATAAGATTATATAGGATCTAACCACAACATGACAATTGTATCATCTACAGTACAATCCCATAAGATTATATAGGATCATATACAGTACAATCCCATAAGATTATATAGGATCTAACCACAACATGACAATTGTATTATCTACAGTACAATCCCATAAGATTATATAGGATCTAACCACAACATGACAATTGTATTATATACAGTACAATCCCATAAGATTATATAGGATCTAACCACAACATGACAATTGTATTATATACAGTACAATCCCATAAGATTATATAGGATCTAACCACAACATGACAATTGTATTATATACAGTACAATCCCATAAGATTATATAGGATCTAACCACAACATGACAATTGTATTATATACAGTACAATCCCCTAAGATTATATAGGATCTAATCACAACATGACAATTGTATTATATACAGTACAATCCCATAAGATTATATAGGATCTAACCACAACATGACAATTGTATCATCTACAGTACAATCCCATAAGATTATATAGGATCTAACCACAACATGACAATTGTATCATCTACAGTACAATCCCATAAGATTATATAGGATCATATACAGTACAATCCCATAAGATTATATAGGATCTAACCACAACATGACAATTGTATTATATACAGTACAATCCCATAAGATTATATAGGATTTAACCACAACATGACAATTGTATTATCTACAGTACAATCCTATAAGATTATATAGGATCATATACAGTACAATCCCATAAGATTATATAGGATCTAACCACAACATGACAATTGTATCATCTACAGTACAATCCCATAAGATTATATAGGATCTAACCACAACATGACAATTGTATTATATACAGTACAATCCTATAAGATTATATAGGATCTAACCACAGCATGACAATTGTATTATATACAGTACAATCCCATAAGATTATATAGGATCTAACCACAACATGACAATTGTATCATCTACAGTACAATCCCCTAAGATTATATAGGATCTAACCACAACATGACAATTGTATTATATACAGTACAATCCTATAAGATTATATAGGATCATATACAGTACAATCCCATAAGATTATATAGGATCTAACCACAACATGACAATTGTATTATCTACAGTACAATCCCATAAGATTATATAGGATCTAACCACAACATGACAATTGTATCTACAGTACAATCCCATAAGATTATATAGGATCTAACCACAACATGACAATTGTATTATATACAGTACAATCCTATAAGATTATATAGGATCTAACCACAACATGACAATTGTATTATATACAGTACAATCCTATAAGATTATATAGGATCTAACCACAACATGACAATTGTATTATATACAGTACAATCCTATAAGATTATATAGGATCTAACCACAACATGACAATTGTATTATATACAGTACAATCCCATAAGATTATATAGGATCTAACCACAACATGACAATTGTATTATATACAGTACAATCCCATAAGATTATATAGGATCTAACCACAACATGACAATTGTATTATATACAGTACAATCCTATAAGATTATATAGGATCTAATCACAACATGACAATTGTATTATATACAGTACAATCCCATAAGATTATATAGGATCTAACCACAACATGACAATTGTATTATATACAGTACAATCCTATAAGATTATATAGGATCTAACCACAACATGACAATTGTATCATCTACAGTACAATCCCATAAGATTATATAGGATCATATACAGTACAATCCCATAAGATTATATAGGATCTAACCACAACATGACAATTGTATTATATACAGTACAATCCCATAAGATTATATAGGATTTAACCACAACATGACAATTGTATTATCTACAGTACAATCCTATAAGATTATATAGGATCATATACAGTACAATCCCATAAGATTATATAGGATCTAACCACAACATGACAATTGTATCATCTACAGTACAATCCCATAAGATTATATAGGATCTAACCACAACATGACAATTGTATTATATACAGTACAATCCCATAAGATTATATAGGATCTAACCACAACATGACAATTGTATTATATACAGTACAATCCCATAAGATTATATAGGATCTAACCACAACATGACAATTGTATCATCTACAGTACAATCCCCTAAGATTATATAGGATCTAACCACAACATGACAATTGTATTATATACAGTACAATCCTATAAGATTATATAGGATCATATACAGTACAATCCCATAAGATTATATAGGATCTAACACACAACATGACAATTGTATTATATACAGTACAATCCTATAAGATTATATAGGATCTAACCACAGCATGACAATTGTATTATATACAGTACAATCCCATAAGATTATATAGGATCTAACCACAACATGACAATTGTATCATCTACAGTACAATCCCCTAAGATTATATAGGATCTAACCACAACATGACAATTGTATTATATACAGTACAATCCCATAAGATTATATAGGATCTAACCACAACATGACAATTGTATTATATACAGTACAATCCTATAAGATTATATAGGATCTAACCACAACATGACAATTGTATTATATACAGTACAATCCCATAAGATTATATAGGATCTAACCACAACATGACAATTGTATTATATACAGTACAATCCCATAGATTATATAGGATCATATACAGTACAATCCCATAAGATTATATAGGATCTAACCACAACATGACAATTGTATTATATACAGTACAATCCCATAAGATTATATAGGATCTAACCACAACATGACAATTGTATTATATACAGTACAATCCTATAAGATTATATAGGATCTAACCACAACATGACAATTGTATCATCTACAGTACAATCCCATAAGATTATATAGGATCTAACCACAACATGACAATTGTATTATATACAGTACAATCCCATAAGATTATTTAGGATCTAACCACAACATGACAATTGTATTATATACAGTACAATCCTATAAGATTATATAGGATCTAACCACAACATGACAATTGTATTATATACAGTACAATCCCCTAAGATTATATAGGATCTAACCACAACATGACAATTGTATTATATACAGTACAACCCTATAAGATTATATAGGATCTAACCACAACATGACAATTGTATTATATACAGTACAATCCCATAAGATTATATAGGATCTAACCACAACATGACAATTGTATTATATACAGTACAATCCCATAAGATTATATAGGATCTAACCACAACATGACAATTGTATTATATACAGTACAATCCTATAAGATTATATAGGATCTAATCACAACATGACAATTGTATTATATACAGTACAATCCCATAAGATTATATAGGATCTAACCACAACATGACAATTGTATTATATACAGTACAATCCTATAAGATTATATAGGATCTAACCACAACATGACAATTGTATCATCTACAGTACAATCCCATAAGATTATATAGGATCATATACAGTACAATCCCATAAGATTATATAGGATCTAACCACAACATGACAATTGTATTATATACAGTACAATCCCATAAGATTATATAGGATTTAACCACAACATGACAATTGTATTATCTACAGTACAATCCTATAAGATTATATAGGATCATATACAGTACAATCCCATAAGATTATATAGGATCTAACCACAACATGACAATTGTATCATCTACAGTACAATCCTATAAGATTATATAGGATCATATACAGTACAATCCCATAAGATTATATAGGATTTAACCACAACATGACAATTGTATTATCTACAGTACAATCCTATAAGATTATATAGGATCATATACAGTACAATCCCATAAGATTATATAGGATCTAACCACAACATGACAATTGTATTATATACAGTACAATCCCATAAGATTATATAGGATCTAACCACAACATGACAATTGTATTATATACAGTACAATCCCATAAGATTATATAGGATCTAACCACAACATGACAATTGTATCATCTACAGTACAATCCCCTAAGATTATATAGGATCTAACCACAACATGACAATTGTATTATATACAGTACAATCCTATAAGATTATATAGGATCATATACAGTACAATCCCATAAGATTATATAGGATCTAACCACAACATGACAATTGTATTATATACAGTACAATCCCATAAGATTATATAGGATCTAACCACAACATGACAATTGTATCATCTACAGTACAATCCCCTAAGATTATATAGGATCTAACCACAACATGACAATTGTATTATATACAGTACAATCCTATAAGATTATATAGGATCTAACCACAACATGACAATTGTATTATATACAGTACAATCCCATAAGGATATATAGGATCTAACCACAACATGACAATTGTATTATATACAGTACAATCCCATAAGATTATATAGGATCATATACAGTACAATCCCATAAGATTATATAGGATCTAACCACAACATGACAATTGTATTATCTACAGTACAATCCCATAAGATTATATAGGATCATATACAGTACAATCCCATAAGATTATATAGGATCTAACCACAACATGACAATTGTATTATATACAGTACAATCCCATAAGATTATATAGGATCTAATCACAACATGACAATTGTATTATATACAGTACAATCCCATAAGATTATATAGGATCTAACCACAACATGACAATTGTATTATATACAGTACAATCCTATAAGATTATATAGGATCTAATCACAACATGACAATTGTATTATATACAGTACAATCCCATAAGATTATATAGGATCTAACCACAACATGACAATTGTATCATCTACAGTACAATCCCATAAGATTATATAGGATCTAACCACAACATGACAATTGTATTATCTACAGTACAATCCCATAAGATTATATAGGATCTAACCACAACATGACAATTGTATTATATACAGTACAATCCTATAAGATTATATAGGATCTAACCACAACATGACAATTGTATTATATACAGTACAATCCTATAAGATTATATAGGATCTAACCACAACATGACAATTGTATTATATACAGTACAATCCTATAAGATTATATAGGATCTAACCACAACATGACAATTGTATTATATACAGTACAATCCTATAAGATTATATAGGATCTAACCACAACATGACAATTGTTTTATATACAGTACAATCCTATAAGATTATATAGGATCTAACCACAACATGACAATTGTATCATCTACAGTACAATCCTATAAGATTATATAGGATCTAACCACAACATGACAATTGTATTATATACAGTACAATCCCATAAGGATATATAGGATCTAACCACAATATGACAATTGTATTATATACAGTACAATCCTATAAGATTATATAGGATCTAACCACAACATGACAATTGTATTATATACAGTACAATCCCATAAGATTATATAGGATCTAACCACAACATGACAATTGTATTATATACAGTACAATCCCATAAGATTATATAGGATCTAACCACAACATGACAATTGTATTATATACAGTACAATCCCATAAGATTATATAGGATCTAACCACAACATGACAATTGTATTATATACAGTACAATCCCATAAGATTATATAGGATCTAACCACAGCATGACAATTGTATTATATACATTACAATCCCATAAGATTATATAGGATCATATTACAGTACAATCCCATAAGATTATATAGGATCTAACCACAACATGACAATTGTATTATCTACAGTACAATCCCATAAGATTATATAGGATCTAACCACAACATGACAATTGTATTATATACAGTACAATCCCATAAGATTATATAGGATCTAACCACAACATGACAATTGTATTATATATACAGTACAATCCTATAAGATTATATAGGATCTAACCACAACATGACAATTATATTATATACAGTACAATCCCATAAGATTATATAGGATCTAACCACAACATGACAATTGTTTTATATACAGTACAATCCCATAAGATTATATAGGATCCAACCACAACATGACAATTGTATTATATACAGTACAATCCTATAAGATTATATAGGATCTAACCACAACATGACAATTGTTTTATATACAGTACAATCCCATAAGATTATATAGGATCCAACCACAACATGACAATTGTATTATATACAGTACAATCCTATAAGATTATATAGGATCTAACCACAACATGACAATTGTATTATCTACAGTACAATCCCATAAGATTATATAGGATCTAACCACAACATGACAATTGTATTATATACAGTACAATCCTATAAGATTATATAGGATCTAACCACAACATGACAATTGTATTATATACAGTACAATCCCATAAGATTATATAGGATCTAACCACAACATGACAATTGTATTATATACAGTACAATCCTATAAGATTATATAGGATCTAACCACAACATGACAATTGTATTATCTACAGTACAATCCCATAAGATTATATAGGATCATATACAGTACAATCCCATAAGATTATATAGGATCTAACCACAACATGACAATTGTTTTATATACAGTACAATCCTATAAGATTATATAGGATCTAACCACAACATGACAATTGTATTATATACAGTACAATCCTATAAGATTATATAGGATCTAACCACAACATGACAATTGTATTATATACAGTACAATCCCATAAGATTATATAGGATCTAATCACAACATGACAATTGTATTATATACAGTACAATCCCATAAGATTATATAGGATCTAATCACAACATGACAATTGTATTATATACAGTACAATCCCATAAGGATATATAGGATCTAACCACAATATGACAATTGTATTATATACAGTACAATCCTATAAGATTATATGGGATCTAACCACAACATGACAATTGTATTATATACAGTACAATCCCATAAGATTATATAGGATCTAACCACAGCATGACAATTGTATTATATACAGTACAATCCCATAAGATTATATGGGATCTAACCACAACATGACAATTGTATTATATACAGTACAATCCCATAAGATTATATAGGATCTAACCACAACATGACAATTGTATTATATACAGTACAATCCCATAAGATTATATGGGATCTAACCACAGCATGACAATTGTATTATATACAGTACAATCCCATAAGATTATATAGGATCTAACCACAACATGACAATTGTATTATATACAGTACAATCCCATAAGATTATATAGGATCTAACCACAACATGACAATTGTATTATATACAGTACAATCCTATAAGATTATATAGGATCTAACCACAACATGACAATTATATTATATACAGTACAATCCCATAAGATTATATAGGATCCAACCACAACATGACAATTGTATTATATACAGTACAATCCTATAAGATTATATAGGATCTAACCACAACATGACAATTGTATTATCTACAGTACAATCCCATAAGATTATATAGGATCTAACCACAACATGACAATTGTATTATATACAGTACAATCCTATAAGATTATATAGGATCTAACCACAACATGACAATTGTATTATATACAGTACAATCCCATAAGATTATATAGGATCTAACCACAACATGACAATTGTATTATATACAGTACAATCCTATAAGATTATATAGGATCTAACCACAACATGACAATTGTATTATATACAGTACAATCCCATAAGATTATATAGGATCTAACCACAACATGACAATTGTATTATATACAGTACAATCCCATAAGATTATATAGGATCTAACCACAACATGACAATTGTATTATATACAGTACAATCCCATAAGATTATATAGGATCTAACCACAACATGACAATTGTATTATCTACAGTACAATCCCATAAGATTATATAGGATCTAACCACAACATGACAATTGTATTATATACAGTACAATCCCATAAGATTATATAGGATCTAACCACAACATGACAATTGTATTATATACAGTACAATCCCATAAGATTATATAGGATCTAACCACAACATGACAATTGTATTATATACAGTACAATCCTATAAGATTATATAGGATCTAACCACAACATGACAATTGTATTATATACAGTACAATCCCATAAGATTATATAGGATCTAACCACAACATGACAATTGTATTATATACAGTACAATCCTATAAGATTATATAGGATCTAACCACAACATGACAATTGTATTATATACAGTACAATCCCATAAGATTATATAGGATCTAACCACAACATGACAATTGTATCATCTACAGTACAATCCCATAAGATTATATAGGATCTAACCACAACATGACAATTGTATTATATACAGTACAATCCCATAAGATTATATATAGAGATGAGTGAACTTACAGTAAATTCGATTAGTCATGAACTTCTCTGCTCGGCAGTTGATGACTTATTCTGTATAAATTAGTTCAGCTTTCTGGTGCTCCGGTGGCTGGAGACTCTTTCCTAGGACTGTATCCACCTTTTCCAGCCACCGGAGCACCAGAAAGCTGAACTAATTTATACAGAATAAGTCATCAACTGCCGAGCAGAGAAGTTCATGACTAATCGAATTTACTGTAAGTTCACTCATCTCTATATATAATCTTATGGGATTGTACTGTATATAATACAATTGTCATGTTGTGGTTAGATCCTATATAATCTTATGGGATTGTACTGTATATGATCCTATATAATCTTATGGGATTGTACTGTATATAATACAATTGTCATGTTGTGGTTAGATCCTATATAATCTTATAGGATTGTACTGTATATAATACAATTGTCATGTTGTGGTTAGATCCTATATAATCTTATAGGATTGTACTGTATATAATACAATTGTCATGTTGTGGTTAGATCCTATATATCCTTAAGGGATTGTACTGTATATAATACAATTGTCATGTTGTGGTTAGATCCTATATAATCTTATAGGATTGTACTGTATATAATACAATTGTCATGTTGTGGTTAGATCCTATATAATCTTATGGGATTGTACTGTATATAAAACAATTGTCATGCTGTGGTTAGATCCTATATAATCTTATGGGATTGTACTGTATATAATACAATTGTCATGTTGTGGTTAGATCCTATATAATCTTATGGGATTGTAATGTATATAATACAATTGTCATGTTGTGGTTAGATCCTATATAATCTTATGGGATTGTACTGTATATAATACAATTGTCATGTTGTGGTTAGATCCTATTTAATCTTATGGGATTGTACTGTATATAATACAATTGTCATGTTGTGGTTAGATCCTATATAATCTTATGGGATTGTAATGTATATAATACAATTGTCATGTTGTGGTTAGATCCTATATAATCTTATAGGATTGTACTGTATATAATACAATTGTCATGTTGTGGTTAGATCCTATATAATCTTATGGGATTGTACTGTATATAATACAATTGTCATGTTGTGGTTAGATCCTATATAATCTTATGGGATTGTACTGTATATAATACAATTGTCATGTTGTGGTTAGATCCTATATAATCTTATAGGATTGTACTGTATATAATACAATTGTCATGTTGTGGTTAGATCCTATATAATCTTATGGGATTGTACTGTATATAATACAATTGTCATGTTGTGGTTAGATCCTATATAATCTTATAGGATTGTACTGTATATAATACAATTGTCATGTTGTGGTTAGATCCTATATAATCTTATGGGATTGTACTGTAGATGATACAATTGTCATGTTGTGGTTAGATCCTATATAATCTTATGGGATTGTACTGTAGATAATACAATTGTCATGTTGTGGTTAGATCCTATATAATCTTATGGGATTGTACTGTATATAATACAATTGTCATGTTGTGGTTAGATCCTATATAATCTTATGGGATTGTACTGTATAGAATACAATTGTCATGTTGTGGTTAGATCCTATATAATCTTATGGGATTGTACTGTATATAATACAATTGTCATGTTGTGGTTAGATCCTATATAATCTTATAGGATTGTACTGTATATGATACAATTGTCATGTTGTGATTAGATCCTATATAATCTTATGGGATTGTACTGTATATAATACAATTGTCATGTTGTGGTTAGATCCTATATAATCTTATGGGATTGTACTGTATATAATACAATTGTCATGTTGTGGTTAGATCCTATATAATCTTATGGGATTGTACTGTATATAATACAATTGTCATGTTGTGGTTAGATCCTATATAATCTTATGGGATTGTACTGTATATAATACAATTGTCATGTTGTGGTTAGATCCTATATAATCTTATGGGATTGTACTGTATATAATACAATTGTCATGTTGTGGTTAGATCCTATATAATCTTATGGGATTGTACTGTAGATAATACAATTGTCATGTTGTGGTTAGATCCTATATAATCTTATGGGATTGTACTGTATATAATACAATTGTCATGTTGTGGTTAGATCCTATATAATCTTATGGGATTGTACTGTATATGATCTTATATAATCTTATGGGATTGTAATGTATATAAAACAATTGTCATGTTGTGGTTAGATCCTATATAATCTTATGGGATTGTACTGTATATAATACAATTGTCATGTTGTGGTTAGATCCTATATAATCTTATAGGATTGTACTGTATATAATACAATTGTCATGTTGTGATTAGATCCTATATAATCTTATGGGATTGTACTGTATATAATACAATTGTCATGTTGTGGTTAGATCCTATATAATCTTATAGGATTGTACTGTATATAATACAATTGTCATGTTGTGGTTAGATCCTATATATCCTTAAGGGATTGTACTGTATATAATACAATTGTCATGTTGTGGTTAGATCCTATATAATCTTATAGGATTGTACTGTATATAATACAATTGTCATGTTGTGGTTAGATCCTATATATCCTTATGGGATTGTACTGTATATAATACAATTGTCATGTTGTGGTTAGATCCTATATAATCTTATAGGATTGTACTGTATATAATACAATTGTCATGTTGTGGTTAGATCCTATATAATCTTATGGGATTGTACTGTATATAATACAATTGTCATGTTGTGGTTAGATCCTATATAATCTTATAGGATTGTACTGTATATAATACAATTGTCATGTTGTGGTTAGATCCTATATAATCTTATGGGATTGTACTGTAGATGATACAATTGTCATGTTGTGGTTAGATCCTATATAATCTTATGGGATTGTACTGTAGATAATACAATTGTCATGTTGTGGTTAGATCCTATATAATCTTATGGGATTGTACTGTATATAATACAATTGTCATGTTGTGGTTAGATCCTATATAATCTTATGGGATTGTACTGTATATGATCTTATATAATCTTATGGGATTGTAATGTATATAATACAATTGTCATGTTGTGGTTAGATCCTATATAATCTTATGGGATTGTACTGTATATAATACAATTGTCATGTTGTGGTTAGATCCTATATAATCTTATGGGATTTTACTGTATATAATACAATTGTCATGTTGTGGTTAGATCCTATATAATCTTATGGGATTGTACTGTAGATGATACAATTGTCATGTTGTGGTTAGATCCTATATAATCTTATGGGATTGTACTGTATATAATACAATTGTCATGTTGTGGTTAGATCCTATATAATCTTATGGGATTGTACTGTATAGAATACAATTGTCATGTTGTGGTTAGATCCTATATAATCTTATGGGATTGTACTGTATATAATACAATTGTCATGTTGTGGTTAGATCCTATATAATCTTATAGGATTGTACTGTATATGATACAATTGTCATGTTGTGATTAGATCCTATATAATCTTATGGGATTGTACTGTATATAATACAATTGTCATGTTGTGGTTAGATCCTATATAATCTTATGGGATTGTACTGTATATAATACAATTGTCATGTTGTGGTTAGATCCTATATAATCTTATGGATTGTACTGTATATAATACAATTGTCATGTTGTGGTTAGATCCTATATAATCTTATGGGATTGTACTGTATATAATACAATTGTCATGTTGTGGTTAGATCCTATATAATCTTATGGGATTGTACTGTATATAATACAATTGTCATGTTGTGGTTAGATCCTATATAATCTTATGGGATTGTACTGTAGATGATACAATTGTCATGTTGTGGTTAGATCCTATATAATCTTATAGGATTGTACTGTATATAATACAATTGTCATGTTGTGGTTAGATCCTATATAATCTTATGGGATTGTACTGTATATAATACAATTGTCATGTTGTGATTAGATCCTATATAATCTTATGGGATTGTACTGTAGGTTTAATTCACTAGTCTGAGGGCGGGGGAGGGGCAGTTTTACCATGTAATTTAGCTTTTGCTGGCGTTCTAGTGTTTGTAAAAAGATGAGATGCAGCACCACATCTGTACTCAGGATACACATGGTATTGCAGCTCTGCCACATTTATTCCAATAGTGCTGAGCCACAATACAAGCCATGATAAGACTCTGGAAGAAGGCGGCCATATTTTTTGTACTCCTAGACAATCCCTTTAAGGCTCCCTCCAGTGTTATGGACACTCATCTGCTCCTCCTCTTACCATCTGGGAATGTAAATAATAACCAACCTGGAATTTTGCTGGCGCTCCCCCGGCCTTGAAGTTGACCACAAGGGTAAACCTGCTGTCCTTCTCCATCACCTCACATCTGCCCTCCTTCCACTTAGACGTCCCCATATTCAGGCAGTGGATACGGATGGAGCCGTGCAGAGCGAGCGGAGACATGGTGCTCACAGGTCGTTATCCTGCAGACGACCTGAAGGGGGCGGAGGAGAGTCATAAAGAATATCAGCACCAACACAATAAAGATCATCAGCACCAACACAATAAAGATCATCCGCACCAACACAATAAAGATCATCCGCACCAACACAATAAAGATCATCCGCACCAACACAATAAAGATCATCCGCACCAACACAATAAAGATCATCCGCACCAACACAATAAAGATCATCCGCACCAACACAATAAAGATCATCAGCACCAACACAATAAAGATCATCAGCACCAACACAATAAAGATCATCAGCACCAACACAATAAAGATCATCAGCACCAACACAATAAAGATCATCAGCACCAACACAATAAAGATCATCAGCACCAACACAATAAAGATCATCAGCACCAACATAATAAAGATCATCAGCACCAACACAATAAAGATCATCAGCACCAACACAATAAAGATCATCAGCACCAACACAATAAAGATCATCAGCACCAACACAATAAAGATCATCAGCACCAACACAATAAAGATCATCAGCACCAACACAATAAAGATCATCAGCACCAACATAATAAAGATCATCAGCACCAACACAATAAAGATCATCATCACCAACATAATAAAGATCATCATCACCAACACAATAAAGATCATCATCACCAACACAAAAGATCATCATCACCAACACAATAAAGATCATCATCACCAACACAAAAGATCATCATCACCAACATAATAAAGATCATCAGCACCAACATAATAAAGATCATCATCACCAACACAATAAAGATCATCATCACCAACACAATAAAGATCATCATCACCAACACAAAAGATCATCATCACCAACACAATAAAGATCATCATCACCAACACAAAAGATCATCATCACCAACATAATAAAGATCATCAGCACCAACATAATAAAGATCATCATCACCAACACAATAAAGATCATCATCACCAACACAATAAAGATCATCATCACCAACACAAAAGATCATCATCACCAACACAATAAAGATCATCATCACCAACACAAAAGATCATCATCACCAACATAATAAAGATCATCAGCACCAACATAATAAAGATCATCATCACCAACACAATAAAGATCATCATCACCAACACAATATCATCAGCACCAACATAATATCATCCGCATCAACACAATAAATATCATCAGCACCAACATAATATCATCCGCATCAACATAATAAAGATCATCAGCACCAACATAATAAAGATCATCAGCACCAACACAATAAAGATCATCATCACCAACACAATAAAGATCATCAGCACCAACATAATAAAAGATACCAACCCCCTGTGCCGGGAAAGACTGAGAATGGAGCAAGTGCCCCCCCCCCTACCATAGACTGTGAATGAAGTGCCCCCCCCCCCACCATAGACTGTGAATGAAGTGCCCCCCCCCCACCATAGACTGTGAATGAAGTGCCCCCACCACAGACTGTGAATGAAGTGCCCCCACCACAGACTGTGAATGAAGTGCCCCCCCACCACAGACTGTGAATGAAGTGCCCCCCCACCACAGACTGTGAATGAAGTGCCCCCCCCCACCATAGACTGTGAATGAAGTGCCCCCCCCCACCATAGACTGTGAATGAAGTGCCCCCCCCCACCATAGACTGTGAATGAAGTGCCCCCCCCCACCATAGACTGTGAATGAAGTGCCCCCCCCCCACAGACTGTGAATGAAGTGCCCCCCCCCACAGACTGTGAATGAAGTGCCCCCCCCCACAGACTGTGAATGAAGTGCCCCCCCCCACAGACTGTGAATGAAGTGCCCCCCCCCACAGACTGTGAATGAAGTGCCCCCCACCACAGACTGTGAATGAAGTGCCCCCCCACCACAGACTGTGAATGAAGTGCCCCCACCACAGACTGTGAATGAAGTGCCCCCCACCACAGACTGTGAATGAAGTGCCCCCCACCACAGACTGTGAATGAAGTGCCCCCCCCCCCACCGACTGTGAATGAAGTGCCCCCACCACAGACTGTGAATGAAGTGCCCCCACCACAGACTGTGAATGAAGTGCCCCCCCCACCACAGACTGTGAATGAAGTGCCCCCACCACAGACTGTGAATGAAGTGCCCCCCACCACAGACTGTGAATGAAGTGCCCCCCACCACAGACTGTGAATGAAGTGCCCCCACCACAGACTGTGAATGAAGTGCCCCCACCACAGACTGTGAATGAAGTGCCCCCCCCACAGACTGTGAATGAAGTGCCCCCCCCCACCATAGACTGTGAATGAAGTGCCCCCCCCCACCATAGACTGTGAATGAAGTGCCTCCCCCACCATAGACTGTGAATGAAGTGCCCCCCCCCACCATAGACTGTGAATGAAGTGCCCCCCCCCACCATAGACTGTGAATGAAGTGCCCCCCCCCACCATAGACTGTGAATGAAGTGCCCCCCCCCACCATAGACTGAATGAAGTGCCCCCATGTAATCACTACAGACTAGACAGGACCTGCTGTCTAGTTGCCGTGGTGTCCGGTCTGGACAGGATCAGGTCGTAGCTCCGTTGGTCACAGTGCGAGGACCCCCGCCCTCCCGTCCGCACTCACCCACCCTGTCACTCACCCTCGTCCGCACTCACCCACCCTGTCACTCACCCTCGTCCGCACTCAACCACCCAGTCACTCACCCTCGTCCGCACTCACCACCCTGTCACTCACCCTCGTCCGCACTCACCCACCCTGTCACTCACCCTCGTCCGCACTCACCCACCCTGTCACTCACCCTCGTCCGCACTCACCCACCCTGTCACTCACCCTCCCTGTCACTCACCCTCGTCCGCACTCACCCACCCTGTCACTCACCCTCGTCCGCACTCACCCACCCTGTCACTCACCCTCGTCCGCACTCACCCACCCTGTCACTCACCCTCGTCCGCACTCACCCACCCTGTCACTCACTCTCGTCCGCACTCACCCACCCGGTCACCATCACTCAATGTGGTCCGCACTCACTCACCTTCCGCCGCCGTCACTCACTCACCTTCCGCCGCCGCCACTCACTGTGGTCCGCACTCACCCTCCGCCGCCGTCACTCGCTGCAGTCCGCACTCACTCACCTTCCGCCGCTGTCACTCACTGCGGTCCGCACTCACTCACCCTCCGCCGCCGTCACTCACTACAGTCTGCACTCACCTTCCGCCTCCGTCACTCACTGTGGTCCGCACTAACCCTCCGCCGCCGTCACTCACTGTGGTCCGCACTCACCATCCGCCGCCATCACTCGCTGCAGTCCGCACTCACTCACCTTCCGCCGCTGTCACTCACTGTGGTCCGCACTCACCCTCCGCCGCCGTCACTCACTGCAGTCCGCACTCACTCACCCTCCGCCGCCGTCACTCACCTTCCGCCGCTGTCACTCACTGTGGTCCGCACTCACCCTCCGCCGCCGTCACTCACTGTGGTCCGCACTCACTCACCTTCCGCCGCCGTCACTCACTGCAGTCCGCACTCACCCTCCGCCACCGTCACTCACTGTGGTCCGCACTCACCCTCCGCCGCCGTCACTCACTGCAGTCCGCACTCACTCACCTTCCGCCGCTGTCACTCACTGCGGTCCGCACTCACTCACCTTCCGCCGCTGTCACTCACGCGGTCCACACTCACTCACCTTCCGCCGCTGTCACTCACTGCGGTCCGCACTCACTCACCTTCCGCCGCCGTCACTCACTGTGGTCCGCACTCACTCACCTTCCGCCGCCGTCACTCACTGCGGTCCGCACTCACTCACCCTCCGCCGCCGTCACTCACTGTAGTCCGCACTCACTCACCTTCTGCCGCTGTCACTCACTGTGGTCCGCACTCACCCTCCGCCGCTGTCACTCACTGTGGTCCGCACTCACCCTCCGCCGCTGTCACTCACTGTAGTCCGCACTCACTCACCTTCTGCCGCTGTCACTCACTGTGGTCCGCACTCGCCCTCCGCCGCTGTCACTCACTGTGGTCCGCACTCACCCTCCGCCGCTGTCACTCACTGCAGTCCGCACTCACTCACCTACCTTCCACCGCTGTCACTCACTGTGGTCCGCACTCACTCACCTTCCGCCGCTGTCACTCACTGTGGTCCGCACTCACTCACCCTCCGCCGCCGTCACTCACTGTAGTCCGCACTCACTGCAGTCCGCACTCACCTTCCGCCGCTGTCACTCACTGCGGTCCGCACTCACTCACCCTCTGCCGCCGTCACTCACTCTTCGCCGCCGTCACTCACTGTGGTCCGCACTCACTCACCTTCCGCCGCTGTAACTCACTGCGGTCCGCACTCACTCACCTTCCGCCGCTGTCACTCACTGTGGTCCGCACTCACTCACCCTCCGCCACTCACTGTGGTCCGCACTCACTCACCTTCTGCCGCTGTCACTCACTGTGGTCCGCACTCACCCTCCGCCGCTGTCACTCACTGTGGTCCGCACTCACTCACCTTCCGCCGCTGTCACTCACTGCAGTCCGCACTCACTCACTTCCGCCGCCATCACTCACTGTAGTCCGCACTCACTCACCTACCTTCCGCCGCTGTCACTCACTGCAGTCCGCACTCACTCACCTACCTTCCGCCGCTGTCACTCACTGTGGTCCGCACTCACTGCAGTCCGCACTCACCCTCCGCCGCACTCACTCACCTTCCGCCGCTGTCACTCACCCTCCGCCGCCGTCACTCACTGCAGTCCGCACTCACCTTCCGCCGCTGTCACTCACTGCAGTCCGCACTCACTCACCTACCTTCCGCCGCCGTCACTCACTGTGGTCCGCACTCACTCACCCTCCGCCGCCGTCACTCACCTTCCGCCGCTGTCACTCACTGCAGTCCGCACTCACTCACCCTCCGCCGCCGTCACTCACTGCAGTCCGCACTCACCCTCCGCCGCCGTCACTCACCTTCCGCCGCCGTCACTCACTGCAGTCCGCACTCACCTTCCGCCGCTGTCACTCACTGCAGTCCGCACTCACTCACCTTCCGCCGCTGTCACTCACTGCAGTCCGCACTCACTCACCTTCCGCCGCTGTCACTCACTGCAGTCCGCACTCACTCACCTACCTTCCGCCGCTGTCACTCACTGTGGTCCGCACTCACTGCAGTCCGCACTCACCCTCCGCCGCACTCACTCACCTTCCGCCGCTGTCACTCACCCTCCGCCGCCGTCACTCACTGCAGTCCGCACTCACCTTCCGCCGCTGTCACTCACTGCAGTCCGCACTCACTCACCTACCTTCCGCCGCCGTCACTCACTGTGGTCCGCACTCACTCACCCTCCGCCGCCGTCACTCACCTTCCGCCGCTGTCACTCACTGCAGTCCGCACTCACTCACCCTCCGCCGCCGTCACTCACTGCAGTCCGCACTCACCTTCCGCCGCTGTCACTCACTGTGGTCCGCACTCACTGCAGTCCGCACTCACCTTCCGCCGCTGTCACTCTTTCCACACACGATTTGGCGGGAACCTAAGAGGCTCGTCGCGCAGAAGCGAACGTCAAGAGCGAAGCGACGTTTGACGTCACCACGTCGCGCACATAAGTAACGTATATAAGGGAATCCCAGCGCTGACTGATGACGTCGGTACTCGTAGCTTCCTTCTCTCATCCGGGTACGCAGGTCACGTGTGCTGGTGACGTTAGGAGGCGGGGTTCCGGTTGTTGTGGAGTTCGGAGAGTGGCGGGACGGTGTGAGAGGAAACAGCGGCGCCAGAGATGCACAGCCTGCCTACGGCGGCGGTAAGCGGAGACCGGGCGGGGGCCACAGCCAGAGGGGCGCTGTTACCTAGCAACCACAAAGGAACGGTCACCGGGCAGTAAACTGCAGGCGCATCCTGAATGTAACGATCCGGGGGAGGAGTCGGAGGGGAGGGGGAGTATTACAGTCTGTGGGGGGAGGAGTCAGAGGGGAGGGGGAGTATCACAGTCTGTGGGGAGGAGTCAGAAGGGAGAGGTAGTATTACAGTCTGTGGGGGGAGGAGTCAGAGGGGAGGGGGGAGTATTACAGTCTGGGGGGAGGAGTCAGAGGGGAGGGGGAGTATCAGTCTGTGGGGGAGGAGTCAGAGGGGAGGGGGAGTATTACAGTCTGTGGGGGAGGAGTCGGAAGGGAGGGGGAGTATTA
>NW_026609831.1:0-23841 GCF_029499605.1 Hyla sarda
AAAATCCCAATGGCATTCCTTCTCTTCTGAGTATTGTAGTGTGCCTTTTTCCTATTCTCCCTTGTGAAAATGAAAAATGTAGGGTAACATCAGCATTTTAGTGAAATTTTTTTTTTTTTTTCATTTTCACATCCAAATTTAATGAAAATTTGTCAAACACCTGTGGGGTGTTAAGGCTCCCTATACCCCTTGTTACATTCCGTGAGGGGTGTAGTTCCCAAAATGGGGTCACATGTGGGTATTTATTGTTTTGCGTTTATGTCAGAACCCCTGTAAAATTAGCCACCCCTGTGCAAATCACCAATTTAGACCTCAAATTTACATTGTGCACTCTCACTCCTGAGCCTTGTTGTGCGTCCGCAGAACATTTTACGCCCACATATGGGGTATTTCCGTATTTAGGAGAAATTGCATAAAAAATTTTGGGGGTCTTTTTTTTCCTTTTACCGCTTGTGAAAATTAAAAGTATGGGGCAACACCAGCATGTTAGTGTAAACATTTATTATTTTTTACACTAACATGCTGGTGTAGACCCCAACTTTACCTTTTCATAATGGGTAAAAGGAGAAAAAGCCCCCCAAAATTTGTAATACAATTTCTCCTGAGTTCAGAGATTCAGAGATATGTGGCCCTAAACTGTTTCCTTGAAATACGATAGGGCTCCGAAGTGAGAGAGCGCCATGCGCATTTGAGGCCTAGATTGGGGATTTGGCCACAAAAATACCCCACGGCAGTGTTTCCCAAACAGGGTGTCCCCAGCTGTTGCAAAACTCCCAGCATGCCTGGACAGTCAGTGGCTGTCTGGCAATACTGGGAGTTGTTGTTTTTCAACAGCTGGAGGGTCTGTTTTGGAATCACTGCCGTACAAGGCTTTTTCTTTTTTTTATTGGGGGGGGGGGGGGGGTGGATTGTGTAGGGGTATATGTATATGAAGTGTTTTACTTTTTATTATGTGTTAGTGTAGTGTAGTGTAGTGTTTTTAGGATACATTCATACGGTTGGGTTTACAGTGAGTTTGAGCTGGGAGTATGAGCTGTGGCGGAAAATTTGCAGCATCTCAAACTTGCAGCAGCAAACTTGCTGTAAGCCCACCCGTGTGAATGTACCCTGTACATTCACATGGGGGAGGGGGGCAAACCTCCAGCTGTTGCAAAACTACAACTCCCAGCATGCACTGACAGACCATGCATGCTGGGAGTTGTAGTTATGAAACAGCTGGAGGCACATTGGTTGCGAAACACTGAACGTTTGTTACTTAACTAAGTGTTTCACAGCCAGTGTGCCTCCAGCTGTTGCAAAACTACAACTCCCAGCATGTACAGTCTCAGTGCATGCTGGGAGTTGTATTTTTGCAACAGCTGGAGGCACACTGTTTGCAAAACACTGAGTTAGGTAACAAACTCGGTTTCACAACCAATGTGTCTCCAGCTGTTGCAAAACTGCAACAATCAGCATGCATTGACAGTCAAAGGTTATGCTGAGAGTTGTAGTTTTGCCAACAGCTGGAGGCACACTGCTACAACTCCCAGCGTGCCCTTTAGTAGTCTGTGCATGCTGGGAGTTGTAGTTATGCAACAGTGAATGCACACTTTTTCATAGAAAAATGTGCCTCCAGCTGTTGCAAAACTACAACCCCCAGCATGCACAGACTACCAAAGGGCATGCTGGGAGTTGTAGTTGGAATGCCAGCTGTTGCAAAACTAAAACTACCAGCATGTCCTTTGGCTTTGCATGCTGCAAGTTGTTGCTAAACAACAGTAGGAGGGGAACAGGACTCACCTCCGGCGTATCTTGCCACCGCTATATCTTGCTGCAGGGACTGATCCTGCTGCTCCTGTCGCCGCCACGATCCTGAGGGGACCCCCACCGGACCAGGGAAAGGTAGGAGACCCCTGCCGGTGCCGATCTCCGCTCTGATCGCCATCCCGATCAACGCCCAGCAGGTCGGTTATTCGGACCGATCAGTCACGTGATCATGAGGCTGCACCCATGCCACCTCACTCCTGCTGGGTATGGGTGAATGGGGCTGTCTTGGACAGTCCCATTCACCCTTTTTTTCCGGGTCACCAGAGACCCGGTTGACCCGGAATGGCGGAAAATCGCAGGTCTGAATTGCCGTGCGATTTGCCGCGATCGCCGACATGGGGGGGGTCTCAGGACCCCCCTGGGCGATATGCCGGGATGGCTGCTGATAGATATCAGCGGACATCCCATTCCGATCACCGTGTCCGGAGACGCGGTGATCCAGGAAAGCTGCGCCATAAATGTAGGGCGCTGTGCGCTAAGTACTTCTTATCAGTGCCGTACATTTATGGCGCATGTCCTTAAGGGGTTAATATATTTATTAATGACCTTTTAGAGGGGTTGAATAGTAAAGTAGCAATCTTTGCAGATGATACTACACTCTGTAAAGCGGTAAACACAATAGAGGACAGGGCACTGTTACAAATGGATCTGGATAGGTTGGAGGCTTGGGCTGGGAAGTGCCAGATGAGGTTCAACACTGATAAATGTAAGGTAATGCACATGGGGAGGAAAAATCCGGGCTGGGATTATGTATTAAACCGGAGGACACTTGGGACAACTGATGTGGAAAAGGACTTGGGAGTTTTAGTTAACAGTAAATTTAGCTGTTGTGACCAGTGTTGGGCAGCTGCTGCCAAGGCAAATAAAATCATGGGATGCATCAATAGGGGCATAGATGCCCACGACAAGGAAATAATTCTACTGCTGTACAAATCACTAGTCAGACCACACATAGAATACAGTGTACAGTACTGGGCACCAGTGTACAAGAAAGATACCAGGGTAATACGAGGAATGGGAGGACTACAGTACCCAGAAAGATTATCAGAATTAGGGTTATTTAGTTTAGAAAAAAGAAGGCTTAGGGGAGACCTAATAACCATGTATAAATATATCAGGGGACAGTACAGAGATCTTTCCCATGATCTATTTATACCCAGGACTGTATCTATAACAAGGGGGCATCCTCTACGTGTAGAAGAAAGAAGGTTTCTACACCAGCACAGACGGGGGTTCTTTACTGTAAGAGCTGTGAGACTGTGGAATTCTCTCCCTGAGGAGGTGGTCATGGTGAACTCTGTAAAAAGGGGTCTGGATGCATTTTTGGAGAGTAAGAATATTGCTGGTTATGTATATTAGATTTATAGGAACAGAACGTTGATCCAGGGATTTATTCTGACTGCCATATTTGGAGTCGGGAAGGAATTTTTACCTCTAGTATGAGGGTTTTTTGCCTTCCTCTGGATCAACTCAGTAGGGACTCATTAGGGATATAGGTTGAACTTGATGGACTCTGGTCCTTTTTCAACCTTATGAACTATGTTACTATGTCCCCAGGGCCCCCGGTAGTGGTTTGCCAATTTGTATATGTTAGATTTTAAAAGATGTGTTATACCTTTAATAAAAACGTACCATGTGATTGTTACCCATGGGGTACCAGTGACCAGCTGACCCCCAGAGTGACCTATGGGTTCTCTGCTAGTCTTCCCCATATAAGCCCTGGGTGGAGCTGGCTTCGCTCTCTTGCTTCCTGCTGAGGTCGAGTCAAGTCGTGCCTAGAGTGTGTGTCCAGAGTAGTGGAGGCCTCAAGTCAAGTGCAAGTAAGATAAAGTCATTGTCCTGTCAGTCAAAAGTCAGTCAAGTAAAGTCATCTGTCTACCCAGTGTGGCCTGCATTAAATTCTCCAGTCCAACTACAAGTCCCAGCAAACCTGCGAGGTCTCTGTGTCACTGGTCACCTCATTGGGCCCTGGCTGTACTGCATAGACTGTAACAACTGTCTATCCTCACTTTACCGCTGTCCGCAACTTGACGTCGGTGTCTTCATTGTTCCTGTGCCTAGCCCAGGATCCAGCGGTATACCTTCAGGTGGTCAAGAATAAACCACGCCATGGTTTCATGAACACAAGGGCTTATTGCCATCTGCCCCTTGGGTTATTATATCTGCCCTGCACCTCACACCCCACCATACCACAAAGTTATCTACTTAGACATGGACACTGCACAGTACCACTTCCCCTGTTCTTTATGCAGGGTATAATTTGTAGTATGTTGGTAGTCGTAATGTGCTGCACAAAATATTATCACTGTGCAATGAAAATTTACAATATATAAATCATCTGTTGTATGTAAACAACAGTCTTAGTTGTTGTAATAGAACAGGCTTAGTCTGAAGAATAATAGTAACCACACATAGATGTTATAGATATTTGAATAGAATTGATGATACCAGTTGTACAAAACATTAACAGTCATTTTGGGTGGAATTGCTTGTCTGCATTATCATAGAAAGAACTTACATTTGCCTTATGTTACAGACTATCTGCAAATAAAGTAAGTATTGCTTATACAGCTCTTTCTCAAGCCCAGAAAGTTGATTAACGTCTCAGAATGCATGCTGCGTAATGCGGTCCTTGCTTGCTGGGGGCCAGGGGAGCAATTAGAAATGGCTGCCTCTTGCATTATTCTTTAGGCTAAGACTGTTCCTTTCCCTAACGCAGCTAAAACATTATAGAATGTCAGTCGATTTATGCAGTGTGAGGAAGGTTTGCAGAATGAGCTTAGCAGCGTGTGCAGGTTATGGTATGCTGCCTCTGCGGAAAGGTGAGAGGATACAGGGCTCCTATTAATCACTGGCAGGGTTTTATTTCTTGCCTTGTTGTCTTGCCAATATTTATTGTTCTTGGTGCCCTTGTGGTCTTTACTTTGTCACAAAGACATCTATTTATTACCATCTTGTCAGGTACTGTAGATAATGCAGTCGTACAATAAACAAAAGTGATTTTTTTACACACAACAGTTTTGGAAAGCACTGTCAAACATTCAGTGGTCTAAACAAACGTTTCGGGAATCCGATGGACATTTCCATAGTACGGCTTTGCATAGAATTAATTTGGCCTCATGTTTACTTCTGGAATTTGGTCATTGCTTTTTAGAAAGGATGCTCTGGAGTTAAGAGGCACGGAGTAACTTGGAGCAAAGGGTAAAATAATGTCAGTTAATTAACATTGGGCAAGAAGGCTTCTTTACTGAAAGAGCTGTAAACTTGCTGCACACCCTACTTTAGGGGGTGGTCACAGCAGTCTTAGGGGACTGGAGGACTCCTTACCAAAATAATTAGTTCACCTGTTTATCTCATGCTATGTGCTCAAGTTAAGCCACCTTATGTTATTCAGAGATCATCTTGGACAAGATGCTATGGACAATGTTGTTGCTAAATATCTGTGACAATATTCGATACATATTAGATATGCCCTTAGATGACAGTATTATGTGCGAGTATATGAGCAAGCTCCAAGTGGCCAAGTGGCAAGGCACAAGAAACTTGCATTATTATTATAATGTACAGAAGATATTGTAGATGTTGAACTGATGTTGTACTTATTATCTGATGTAAAAGTGATGTGTTTGTTATTTCTTTACTGTCAATTTAATGGTGAGATGTTTATGCTTTTGACTGAGTTCCCTAAGTTTCTATGCAAAGTCTTACTTCATTGGTGTAACTGTTGTCCCTTTATCTGCCTATTAGTTATCATGAGAGAGGGTTTCTTTCCATGAGGTAAACTGACCTGGCAAATGGGACCACTTGCTTTGGAAGGCACTAACTTGCACTCCTTTTTGCAAGTGGAGGTGCCACCTATAAATACAGTTGCATTAACAACAGATTGTGCCAGTTTCCAAGAGGAGGTCTACGCACCACAAATGGTCACATACACACTGGTATCACAAGGACCTGTGCCTGTTATTGTACAGTACAGTGTTTCTCATGCTGGATTACTAAAATACTGAGAGAGGACTAAAGGAGAAGTGAACCCGGACAACTCATAGACAGGAGACCTAGTGTGGGTGTTATGGTGGATTAAATTTCCTATGTGGTGATGCAGAGACTCTGGGGGAGATTTAATAAAAACTGTCCAGAGAAAAGTTGATTAGTTGCCCATATCAGTCAGAAAGCTCAGCTGATGCCACCACTTCCAGGCTCTTTCATTGTGCTGCCATATGGTCTCCTCATGCTTATGCTGCCACCTCCAAGCTCTCTAATTGTGCTGCTCTATGGTCTCCTCATGCTGATGCTGGCACCCTCAGGCTCTCTCATTGTGCCACCATACGGTCTCCTCATGCTGATGCTACCACCTCCAGGCACTGTCATTGTGCCGCCATATGGCCTCCTCATGTTGATGCTGCCACCTCCAGGCTCTCTAATTGTGCTGCTCTATGGTCTCTTCATGCTGATGCTGCCACCTCCAGGCTCTCTAATTGTGCTGCTCTATGGTGTCCTCATGCTGATGCTACCAGCTCCAGGCTCTCTCATTGTGCTGCCATGGATACTGCAAAACATAATTAAGGTGCTGGTCCCCAGTTTCAGTAATTCCTCTGCATTAGGGTCACTTCAGAACTCCTGATGCTGCTGCCACCTCCAGGCTGTCTCATTCCGCCACTATATGGTATTCTCATGCTTCATCCACTTCCAGGTTGTGTCATTCAGCCACTATATGGCCTCCTCATGCTTCAGGTAACTCCAGGCTGTGCCATTCAGCAACTCTTTGTGCTGCCACAAACTCCAGGCAGTCATTCAGCCACTATATGGTTTTCCTCATACTGATGGCACCTCCAGGCTCTGTCATTGTGCTGCCGTGTGACATGTGAATCCTTGTTAAATTTGGTCCTTTGTACCCACACGCCGGGGCCCGGGACACTAAAACTTGGGAGTTAAATCCTCAATTTCAATTCCAAAGTCTTAAATTTAAAAATCTTAAATTTAAATGGTCTCCTCATGCTTCTCCCAACTCCAGGCTGTGCCATTCAGACACTATATGGTCTCCTCATGCTTCAGCCAACTCCAGGCTGTGCCATTCAGAGACTATATGGTCTCCTCATGCTTCAGACAACTCCAGGTTGTGCCATTCAGCCACTATATGGTCTCTTTATGATTCAGCCACCTCAAGGCTGTGTCATTCAGCCAATATATGGTTTAATGATGCCTCTGGGCCTGGGCCTGGGCCTAGGCCTAAAAAATTTTATGGTAGCACTAGCTACCATAAATCTTCAATTTAAATTTCAAAATGAATCTTTTAATCTTAGGGATTGTGAAGCCCTAGTGTCTACTCATGCTGCTGCCAACTCCAGACTGTGTTATTCAGCAACTATATGGTCTCCTCATGCTGCCAACACCTCCCTGCTGTCTGATTAAGCCACTATATGGTCTCCTCATGCTGCCAACACCTCCAAGCTGTGCCATTCATCCAATATATGGTTTACTGATGCTTCACCCAGCTCCAGTCTATGTCACTCAACAACTACATGGTTTAGTGATGCTGCTTGGCCTAGGACATTACCTATATATGTTTATGGTAGCACTAGGTGGCATACATCTTCAATGGAAATTTCAAAATTCATAATTTAACCTCTTCAGGACATAGGGCGTATGGATACGCCCTGCATCCCGAGTCCTTAAGGACCGAGGGCGTATCCATACGCCCGTGGGAATTCCGGCCCCCACCGCTAGCCGGAGCCAGATGCCTGCCGAAATCGTTCAGCAGGCATCCCGGCATTATGCCCCCAGTGACCCGGAATTACTGGCTGTTCTGGGCCGTCTCTGACGGCCCCGAACAGCCAGAGCCTGCAGGGGTGAGGTGGCACTGGTGCCACCTCACGATCGCCCTGATTCGTCGGCCGGATTACCGGCCGACCAATCAGGGCGCCTGCTGCGGGTGTCACTCCCCGCACACCGCTCCGCCCCTCTTCCGGAGGACGTGAGCGGGTGCGGGACGTGCACCCCGGGTGCTGGGGACCCCGATCCCCGGCGTCAATGTTGGGATCGGGGCCCCAGGAGCAGCGGCGGGCGGCGGTGACGACGAGGGACTGACTCTCCCGGCGTGGATCGTTGGAGGTGAGTGACAGCCTCCTGCTGTTGCTTAGCAACAGCTCCCAGCATGCAAAAAGGGGCATGCTGGGAGCTGTAGTTATGCAACAGCAGGAGGCAGACCAC
Source organism: Hyla sarda (assembly GCF_029499605.1). Classification (NCBI taxonomy): domain Eukaryota; kingdom Metazoa; phylum Chordata; class Amphibia; order Anura; family Hylidae; genus Hyla; species Hyla sarda. The sequence goes on from NW_026609831.1 coordinate 8,014, forward strand.
CACAACTCCCAGCATTCCCTTATGGGCATGCTGGGACTTATGGTTTTGCAACAGCTGGAGGCAAATTTTTTCTATGGAAAAGTGTACCTTCAGCTGTTGTATAACTACAACTCCCAGCTTGCACAAACAGCTAAAGTGCATGCTGGGAGTTGTAGTGGTGCATCTGCTGGTTGCATAACTACAACTCCCAGCATGCCCGTTGGCTGTCGGTGACTGCTGAGAGTTGTAGTTTTGCAACAGCTGAAGGCACACTGGTTGTGAAACTCAGAGTTTTTTTTTACCTAACTCAGTGTTTCACGACCGGTGTGCCTCCAGCTGTTGCAAACTACAACTCTCAGCAGTCACCGTACACCATGCACCGTACATGCTGGGAGTTGTAGTTTTGCAACAGCTGGAGGCACACTGGTTGTGAAACACTGAGTTAGGTCACAAACTCAGTGATACATAACCAGTGTGCCTACAGTTGTTGCAAAACTACAACTCTCAGCAGTCACCGACAGCAAACGGGAATGCTGGGAGTTGTAGTTATGCAACAGCTGGATGTCCCCCCCCAATGTGAACGTACAGGGTACACTCACATGGGCGGAGGATTACAGTAAGTATCTGGCTGCAAGTTTGAGCTGCCGCAAACTTTCTGCAGCAGCTCAAACTGCCAGCGAGAAACTACTGTGAACCCCCGCCCGTGCGACTGTACCCTAAAAACACTACACTACACTAACACAAAAAATAAAATAAAAAGTAAAAAACACTACGTATACACATACCCCTACACAGCCTCCCTCCCCTCCCCCAATAAAAATGAAAAACGTCTGGTACGCCACTGTTTCCAGAACGGAGCCTCCCGCTGTTGCAAAACAACTCCAGTATTGTCGAACAGCCGTTGACTGTCCAGGCATGCTGGGAGTTTTGCAACAGCTGGAGGCACCCTGTTTGGGAATCACTGACGTAGAATACCCCTATGTCCACCCCTATGCAAGTCCCTAATTTAGGCCTCAAATGCGCATGGCGCTCTCACTTTGGAGCCCTGTCGTATTTCAAGGCAACAGTTTAGGGCCACATATGGGGTATCGTCGTACTCGGGAGAAATTGTGTTACAAATTTTGGGGGGTATTTCTGCTTTTACCCTTTTTAAAAATGTAAAATTTTTGGGAAAACAAGCATTTTAGGTAAAAAAATTTTTTTTTTTTTACATATGCAAAAGTCGTGAAACACCTGTGGGGTATAAAGGTTCACTTAACCCCTTGTTACGTTCCCCGAGGGGTCTAGTTTCCAAAATGATATGCCATGTGGGGATTTTTTACTGTCCTGGCACCATAGGGGCTTCCTAAATGCGGCATGCCCCCAGAGCAAAATTTGCTTTCAAAAAGCCAAATGTGACCTCCTTCTCTTCCGAGACCTGTAGTCCGCCAGCAGAGCACTTTTCACCCCATATGGGGTGTTTCTGAATCGGGAGAAATTGGGCTTCAAATTTTTAGGGGTATTTTCTGCTTCTACACTTTTAAAAAAAAATTGGGGAAAACAAGCATTTTAGGTAATTTTTATATTTTTTTTTACATTTGCAAAAGTCGTGAAACACCTGTGGGGTATTAAGGTTCACTTTATCCCATGTTACATTCCCCGAGGGGTCTAGTTTCCAAAATGGTATGCCATGTGTTTTTTTTTGCTGTTCTGGCACCATAAGGGCTTCCTAAAGGTGACATGCCCCCCAAAAACCATTTCAGAAAAACGTACTCTCCAAAATCCCCTTGTCGCTCCTTCCCTTCTGAGCCCTCTACTGCGCCCACCGAACACTTTACATAGACATATGAGGTATGTGCTTACTCGAGAGAAATTGGGCTACAAATGCAAGTAAAAATTTTGTCCTTTTACACCTTGTAAAAATTCAAAAATTGGGTCTACAAGAACATGCGAGTGTAAAAAATGAAGATTGTGAATTTTCTCCTTCACTTTGCTGCTATTCGTGTGAAACACCTAAAGGGTTAAAACGCTGATTGAATGTCATTTTGAATACTTTGGGGGTGTAGTTTTTATAATGGGGTCATTTATGGGGTATTTCTAATATGAAGACCCTTCAAATCCACTTCAAACCTGAACTGGTCCCTGAAAAATACTGAGTTTGAAAATTTTGTGAAAAATCGGAAAATTGCTGCTGACCGTTGAAGCCCTCTGGTGTCTTCCAAAAGTAAAAACTCATCAATTTTATGATGCAAATATAAAGTAGACATATTGTATATGTGAACCAAAAAAAATGTATTCGTAATATCCATTTTCCTTACAAGCAGAGAGCTTCAAAGTTAGAAAAATGCAAAATTTTCAAATTTTTCATCAAATTTACGGATTTTTCACCAAGAAAGGATGCAAGTATCGACAAAAATTTACCACTATGTTAAAGTAGAATATGTCACGAAAAAACAATCTCGGAATCAGAATGATAACTAAAAGCATCCCAGAGTTATTAATGTTTAAAGTGACAGTGGTCAGATGTGCAAAAAACGCTCCGGTCCTTAAGGCCAAAATGGGCTCCGTCCTGAAGGGGTTAATCTTAGGCGTTGTGAAGCCCTCTTGTGTACTCATGCTGCTGCCAGCTCTAGTCTGTGTCATTCAGCAACTACATGCTTTAGTGATGCTGCTTGGCCTACGACATTACCTATATATGTTATGGTAGCAATAGGTACTATACATCTTCAATGGAAATTTCAAAATTCATCTTTATTCTTAGAGATCGTGAGGCCCTATTGTCTCCTCATCTGCCGCCAACTCCAGGCTGTGTCATACAGCCACTATATGGTTTACTGATGCTGATGGGCCTGGGAGATTACCTTAAATTCCAATTTCAGGCTGTGTCATTCTGCCAGATTATGGTCTCCTCATGCTGCCAACACCTCCACACTGTGCAATTCAGATACTATATGGTCTCTCCTCATGCTTCAGCCACCTCCAGGCTGTAAAATTCAGCCACTGTATGGTCTCCTCATGCTTCAGCCACCTACAGGCTGTGCCACTCAGCCACTAAAGGGTCTCCTCATGATTCAGCCACCTCCAGGCGGTGTTATTCAGCCAATATATGGTTTACTGATGCTGCTGGGCCTAAACATTTTTTATGGTAGCACTAGCCACCATAAATCTTTAGTTTAAATTTCAAAATTCATGTTTTAATCTTAGGGATTGTGAAGCCCTAGTGTCTACTCATACTGCTGCCAGCTCCAGGCTGTGTCATTCAACAACTCTATGGTCTTCTCAAACTGATGCCACCTCCCAGGCTCTGTCGTTGTGCTGCCATGTGACATGTGACTCCTTGTTAGACTTGGTCCTTTGTATCCACATGTTGGGGCCCGGGATACTAAAAGTTGGGAGTTTCCATTTTCATTTCAAAATCCTCAATTCAAAGTCTTAAATTTCTATTTAAAAATCTTAAACTTCAATGGTCTCATTATGCTTCAGTCAACTCGGGCTGTGTCATTCAGCTACTATATGGTCTCCTCATGCTTCAGCCTCCTCCAGGCTGTGTGATTCAGCCAATATATCATGCTGCTGGGCCTGGGGCTAAAGATTTCTATGGTAGCATTAGCTAGCATAAATCTTCAATTTAAATTTCAAAATTCATTTTTTAATCTTAGGGATTGTGAAGCCCTAGTGTCTACTCATGCTGCTGCCAGCTCCAGGCTGTGTCATTAAGCAACTATATGGTCTCCTCATGTTGCCAACACCTCCTTTGCAACACTCATGTTTTCAGAAGACAGAAACACTGGTTGATGTGTATCCGCTGGACCTGTGGGGCAGGTGACTTGGACCGTACCAGGGAGCGGAGTCTAAGGTGCCACTGGTTTTCACCCGAGTCCGCCGCAAAGCAGGATGGACTAGATGCGGCAGGCGGCACCCAGGTCGCTACCCCTGGCACAGCTTGACCACACAGGCAGCTGAGGAGATGCGAGGCACAGGAGGGATAAGGCAGCTCATAGTCAAGGTAGCAGAAGGTCAGGGCAGGTGGCACATTAGCGTAGTCAGGACATAGCAGGAGGTCAGTAGGCAGGCGGCAGAGGAGCAAGGTCAGGTCACAGAGCAAAGGATCAGATACACTGCAAGGCAACTCTCAAGTATGCTTTCTCTCAGGCACAAGGCAACAAAGATCTGGCAGGGAAGTGTGGGAGGAGGAGGAATTTATCAATGAGCCACAGGTGTACTACACTAATGGACACACTGGCCTCTTAAAATCTTAAACCTCTGGTGCGTGCATGCACTAGGGGATGGGGACACACGCACCGGAGCAGAGAGGCAGAGGCGGTGGCTCGAGAAACACCTGGTGAGTGATGGACTGGGATTCGCATGCAGGCGCATCCCGCGATGCGAATCCCAGCCCTGCCGGCAGCAGCAGGTAACAGGACCATGCACTCACAGATGCGGCCAGAGCGCATAACGTAACAATACCCCCCTTTGGTTTCCCACTCCTTTTACGACTCAGAAAACTCCTGAGAAGGTCACGGTCCAGGATATTCTCCTCAGGCTCCCAAGTTCTCTCCTCAGGACTATAACCTTCCCAGTCAACCAGAAACAAGATTCTTTTGAGCAAACCGGTTTATGACAAGAGGCTTGAGGAGAGAGACGTGGAAGGAATTGGGAATTCGTAACATAGCAGGTAGACGGAGTTTGTAGGAGACAGGATTAATTTTTTGTAGAATCTGGAAAGGACCAAGGTAGCAAGGTCCAAGCTTGTAATAGGGTATTTTGAAACGGATGCCCTTGGATGAAAGCCACACCATGTCACCAGGAGAGAAGGACAGAGGAGGTCTTCTACTTTTTTCAGCTTGCCTGGGATAACGACTGTCGGGTCTGTTGCCAGATGTTGGAGAAGTCACGGACCAGCTCATCAACAGCAGGCACACCAGAGGAAACTGGGAGAGGAAAAGGAGAAATGAGATGGAGTCTGTAGAAAACAAAAAAGGGAGACAACCTTGTGGATTCGGAATCCTTATGATTATAAGAAAATTCAGCCAAGGGGAGAAGGTCGACCCAATCGTCTTGGCGAGCTGAAACAAAATGCTGAAGATAAGTCTCAAGGATTTGATCAGCCCTCTCCACCTGACCGTTGGACTGAGGGTGGTAGGCCGAGGAAAAGTCCAGCTTGATGTCCAGATGTTACAAAGGACTCGCCAGAACTTAGAGACAAACTGCACACCACGATCCAAAACGATATGCTGAGGAAGTCCATGTAAATGAAAGACATGCAGCAAGAAGTACTTTGCCAGCTGTGGAGCAGAAGGAAGACCTGGTAGAGGAATGAATTGAGCCATCTTGATAAACCAATCTACAACTACCCAAATGACAGTGTTATTATGAGATGGTAGGAAATCGGTGATGAAATCCATGGCAATATGGGACCAGGGATTCTCCAGAATGGAGTTCTGTTGAGGGGTTTTGTCACGGGCATACGTTTCACAGGAACCACCAAAATCAGAAACATCATGTTCAAGATGGGGCCACCAGTAGTACCGGGAGATTAGAAGTACAGTCTTGCGTATTCCAGGATGTCCTGCTGTCAAGGAAGAATGACCCCATTTCAGTACCTTGCATCTCAATCTGGCGGGCACAAAGGATTTTCCCAGAGGAAGTTGCTGAATTTCGTCAGGAGTGGCAGGAATCACACGGTCAGGAGGAGTAATATGCCTAGGCGTGGAGTGCAAACCAATGACGTCAGGGGACCTGGAGAGAGCATCTGCTCTGATGTTCTTGTCTGCTGTACGGAAGTGGATGAAGAACTTGAACCTTGAAAAAAACAGTGACCACCTTGCCTGATGGGGGTTCAAACGCTGAGCAGACTGAAGGTATAGAAGATTCTTATGGTCAGAGTAGATGCTGACGGATGAGAAGAACCTTCCAATAACTGTCGCCATTCCTACAAAGCTAGCTTGATAGCAAGGAGATCATTATCTCCAATGGAGTAATTCCTCTCAGCAGGAGAGAAAGTCTTGGAGAAGAACCCACAAGTAACAGGCTTGCCCATGGCATGGAATGGTATCCCCTCTAATAGTTGAGGCATCAACCTTCAAAGCAAAGGGCTTCTCCGGATCTGGTCTTGTAGGCACGGGAGCAGAGGCAAACGCAGACTTTAAACGGAAGAAGGCCTCTTCAGCCTCTTGTGGACAAGACTTAGGATGAGAAGCCTTCTTAGTGAGAGCCACAATTGGAAAAACCAAGGAGGAAAAATGTGGGATAAATTGACGATAATAGTTAGCAAATCTTAGAAAGCGTTGAATAGCACGTAGGCCCGAAGGACGAGGCCAATCCTATACTGCAGACAATTTATCTGGTTCCATCTGCAGGCCCCGATGAGAGACAATGTAGCCAAGAAAGGGAAGACTAGACTTCTCGAACAGACATTTCTCCAATTTGACGTAGAGATGATTCTTCCATAGTCGCTGAAGAACCATACGAACATGAGTATGATGCTCCTCTAATTTGGAAGAGAAGATCAGGATGTCATCTAGGTATTAGTATTGAGCGGCATAGGCCATATTCGAATTTGCGATATTTTGCGAATATATGGATGAATATTCGTCATATATTCGCTAAATTCGCATATTCGTAATATTCGCGTTTTATTTTCGCATATGCTAAAATTCACATATGCGAAAATTAGCATACAAGAATGTGTACATTTGCATATGTGAAAATTTGCATAAAAAGAAAATATGCATATGTGAAAATTCGTACTCCAGTCTCACATAGTAGTATTAGATCCTTCTTTACACCACACACGCTGGAAGCAGAGAGGGATGATCACTGTAATGTGTACTGTGAAAAAAGAATATAAAAAATAAAAAATGAATATTCGTAATTGCGAACATATAGTGCTATATTCGCGAATATTCGCATTGCGAATATTTGCGAGGAACACTACTAGGTATACGACAACACAGGTGTAGAGAAGATCACGGAAGATATCATTGACAAACTCTTGAAAAACGTCTGGAGAATTGCTGAGACCAAAAGGCATTACGAGATACTCAAAATGTCCGTCACGAGCATTGAAGCCCGTTTTACATCAATTTCCCTTGCGGATACGAATAGGTTATACGCTCCACTTTTGTCCAACTTGGAGAAGACCTTGGCACCACGTAGACGGTCAAAAAGTTCTGAGATAAGAGGTAGAGGGTAATGGTTCTTGACCGTGATTTTGTTAAGTCCCCTGTAGTTAATGCATGGATAGAGTGAGCCATCCTTCTTACCTACAAAGAAAAAAACAGCTCCAGTAGGAGAAGAGGACTTATGGATAAATCCTTTTTGGATATACTCAGCCATGGCTTTGGTCTCAGGAACCGATAGAGGGTATATCCTTCCACGAGGAGCAGTGGTGCCAGGCCGAAAATCTATAGGGCAGTTGTAGGGACGATGTGGAGAAAGAGACTCAGCCTGTTTCTTGCAGAATACGTCAGAGAAATCTTGGTAAGGTGGAGGCAGACCAGGCAAAGGAGAGGACGAGAAACCACTTTAGGCTGGACTGGACTGAGACAAAGATTTTGACAGAACTGTCCCCAGCGAATAATTTCTCCAGTTCTCCTATCTAGTTGCGGAGAGTGATGTCGGAGCCAAGGAAGGCCAAGAAGAAGCTCAGAAGTACAGTGAGGCAATACATAGAAATCAATGTTTTCTTTATGCAAGACACCCACTTGCATGACAATAGGCTCAGTACATAATAGCACCATACAGTCCAAATTTTGTCCATAAACAGAGGAGATGACTAAAGGCTTGGCAAGCTGAGTAACATGAAGATGATATTTGTGGACGAAAAAGGCATCAATAAAGTCACCTGCGAATCCAAAAACGCAGTCATGCTGAAGGAAGACTTGGCAGAAGCAAAGACTTGTAAAGAAATGGTCAAGCGAGGAGAGGTGGTATTCACACCTAGGGACACCTCTCCTGCGTGCCCTAGGTGCGAGCGTTTTCCTAGATAGTGTGGATGAACAGAACAGTCTTTGAGGAAGTGTTCTGGGCTAGCACAATGCAAGCACAAATTCTCACTGCGTCGTCGTGATCTCTCCTGTTGCGCAAGACGGAAATTATCCACTTGCATAGCCTCTTCGGCAACAGGCACAGGAAACTGTAGAGGTGGACGTTGAAACAAGGGTGTCATGTGAGGATATCTCTGTGTTCCCTCTCTAAGAGCAGTTCTTCCTGCCTCTCAGCAAAACGCACATCAATACGTGTGGCCAGGTGGATAAGTTCAGTCAGAGAAGAAGGAGGATCACGAGCAGCCAGGGCATCTTTAACCCCTTAAGGACCAAGGGCGTACAGGTACACCCGTGGGAATTTCGGTCCACGACGCGCGTCGGGCGGGAACCGGACCGGAATGAATGCTGATATCTATCAGCATGCATCCCGTGCATATGCCCAAGGGGGTCATGAGACCCCCCCATGTCAGCGATCGCCGCAAATCACCGGTATATTCACACCGGAGGTTTCCAGAGACCCCGGATGACCCGGAAAATAAGGGGGATCGGGGTTGTCCAAGACACCCACGATGCTCCTGAAGGGATATGACAGAGGTGACAGGGGTACCACCCCTCCTATCCCTGCTATTGGTCAATCAGAAGCGATTGACCAATGGCAGAACGGGGGCGGGGGGGGGGGGTTAACATTCGGTTGCCCCGCTCTGCCCACCCACTGCTCTCCGGGCAGAGCAGGGGAACCGTCAGTGACCGGCGCCGGAGGTCACCTACCCTCGGCGAAGATCCCCGGTGACCATCCTCGGCGGAGGCAATGACATGGCTCCTACGGAAGCCGGTGAGCAGTTGCCTAGCAACATCTGGAGGGCTACAGTTTGAGGCCACTATACAGTGGTCTCTAAACTGTAGCCCTCCAGTTGTTGCAAAACTACAAATCCCAGCATGCCCAGACAGCCGTTTGCTGTTTGGGCATGCTGGGATTTGTAGGTTTGCAACAGCTGGAGGGCTACAGTTTGGAGATCACTGTGCAGTGGTCTTTAAACTGTGGCCCTCTAGATCTTGCAAAACTACAACTCCCAGCATGCCCACACAGCAGTTTGCTGTCTGGGCATGCTGAGATTTGTAGTTTTGCAACATCTGGAGGGCCACAGTTTGGAGATCACTGCGCAGTGGTCTCTAAACTGTAGCCCTCCAAATGTTTCAAGACTGCAAATCCCAGCATGCCCAGACAGCAAACAGCTGTCTCGGCATGCTGGGAGTTGTAGTTGCGTACCTCCAGCTGTTGCATAACTATATCATCAGCATGCCCTTCGGTGATCAGTACATGCTGGGAGTTGTAGTTTTGCAACAGCTGGAGGCACACTGGTTGGAAAATACTGAGTTAGGTAACAGAGCCTAACTGAAGGTTTTCCAACCAGTGTGCCTCCAGCTGTTGCAAAAGTACAACTCCCAGCTTGCACGGTCTGTCAGTGCATGCTGGGAGTTGTAGTTTTGCAACAGCTGGATGTTCCCCCCATGTGAATTTACAGGGTACGTAATTTACAGCGAGTTTCCTGCTTCAAGTTTGAGCTGTGGCAAATTTTACGCCACAGCGCAAGCTCCTAGTGGGAAACTCACCATAAACCTCCGCCAGTGTGAATGTACCCTAAAAACACTACACTACACTAACACAAAATAAAGGGTAAAACACTACATATACACCCCCATCCGTGAGGGATGTTGCTTCCAAAATGGGGTCAAATGGGGGGGGGGGGGGTCCACTGTTCTGGCACCATGGGGGCAGCATTTGTGTGAAAAAATTATTCATTTCATTTACACATCTGACTTTAACAAAAAGTTGTCAAACACCTGTGGGGTGTTAAGGCTCACTGTACCCCTTGTTACGTTCCTTGAGGGGTGTAGTTTCCAAAATAATAAGGCTTCCTAAATGCGATATGCCCCCCAAAAACCATTTCAGCAAAATTTGCTTTCCAAAAGCCAAATGTGACTCCTTCTCTTCTGAGCAATGTAGTTCACCCGCAGAGCATTTTACGTCCTAACATGGGGTATTTCCATACTCAGAAGAGATGGGGTTGTAAATTTTGTGGGGCATTTTCTCCCATTAACCTTTGTAAAAATGGTCCATTTGGGGGAAAAAAACTGCAAAATAGTATGCCATGTGTTTTTTTTCCTGTTCTGTCACATTTGTGGCTTCCTAAATGTGACATGCCCCCCAAAAGCCATTTCAGCAAAATTCACTCTCCAAAATCCAATTATCGCTCCTTCCCTTCTGAGCCCTCTACTGCGCCTGCTGAACAATTGACATACACATGAGGTATTTCCTTACTCGAGAGAAATTGGGTTACAAATTTTGGGGGTCTTTTTCTCCTATTACGCCTTGTAAAAATTCAAAAACTGGGTCTACAAGAACATGCGAGTGTAAAAAATGAACATTTTGAATTTTCTCCTTCACTTTGCTGCTATTCCTGTGAAACACCTAAAGGGTTAACACACTTACTGAATGTCATTTTGAATACTTTAAGGAGTGCAGTTTTTATAATGGGGTCATTTGTGGGGTATTTCGAATGATAAGGCCCTTCAAATCCACTTCAAAACTGAACTGGTCCTTGAAAAATTCAGATTTAGAAAATTTTGTGGAAAATTGCTGTTGAAATTTGAAGACTGCTAATGTCTCCCAAAAGTAAAAACATGTCAACTTTATTATGCAAATATAAAGTAGACATATTGTATATGTGAATCAATATATCATTTATTTGGTATGTCTATTTTCCTTACAAGCAGAGAGCTTCAAAATTAGAAAAATGCTAAATTTTAAATTTTTTCATCAAATTTTGGAATTTTTCACTAAGAAATTATGCAAGTATCGACGAAAATTTACCACTAACATAAAGTAGAATATGTCACGGAAAAACTACCTTGGAATCAGAATGAAAAGTAAAAGCATCCCAGAGTTATTAATGCTTAACCCCTTAACGATGAATAACGTATATTTACGTCCTCCGCTGGCTCCCGCGATATGCCGCGGGGTCATGCGGTGTCCCCGCATCATATTGGGTCGGTCCCGTAAGCTTGCATTGAGGGGCGGAGCATGACGTCACACGGGGGCGGGGACGTGACGTCACACGCCGCCGGCCCTGCGGTCGACCGTAATCAGACCCGGAGCGAACACGCTCCGGGGACTGATTACAAACGGGGTGCCAGGAGCATGATCACGGGCGTCCCCAGCTGTGGGACTCCCGCGATCAGGCATCTTATCCCCTTTCCCTTGGATAGGGGATAAGATGTGTAAGCACCGGAGTACCCCTTTAAGGGGTTAAAGTGACAGTGGTCAGATGTGCAAAAAACGCTCTGGTCCTTAAGGTGAAAATTGGCTTGGTCTTTAAGGGGTTTAATAATGCTTGACAGTCCTTTTTTGAATGTGGCAGACAAGGCCTCATCATTCCATGCTAGTTCTGAGGTTACAGCACGGAATTGAACTGTGTAGTAACAAACAGAAGAATTCCCTCGACATAGGTTCAGCAAATTCGTCTTAGCAGAAGAGGCACGTGTGGGCTCCTCAAAGACACAGCGAAATTCGGCCAGAAAAGCCGTCAAGTTGAAAGCTACCGGATCACTGCCACCCCAAAGGGGTGTAGCCCACGCCTGGGCTTTTCCGGACAGTAGGCTAATAACAAAGGCCACCTTAGCACATTCTGTCGGAAACAGTTGAGACATGAGCTCCAAGTGCATGGAGCACTGTGTAACGAAGCCTCTGTATGACTTGGAATTACTTTCATATTTAGAGGGTAATGGTAGATGTAGCTACAGGAGCTGGAGGAGGGAGTGGGACAGGTTGCAGGTTCTGCTGCTGTTGCAAGGCCAAAAGCTGTTGTATCATAGCAGACAGTCGAGTAAGTTGCTGAGCCAATTGTTGAGACTGACGTACCACAATGGAGGGAAGATCCACGACTTCCGGCAGGGGTCCCTCAGCGGAATCCATGGCCGGATCTTACTGTAATACTCACGTTTCAAAAGACAGGAACAACGGTGGATGTGGATCCGCTGGACTTATGTGTCAGATCACTCGGACCGTAATAGGGAGCGGAGTCTAAGGTGCCCGCCGCAAAGCGGGATGGACTTGCTGTGGCAGGCCGCGCCCAGGCATGCTACCCCTGGGACAGCTTGACCACACAGGCGGCTGAGGAGATGCGAGGCACAGGAGGGATAAGGCAGCTCGTACTCAGGATAGCAGAAGGTCAGGGCAGGCGGCACAGTAGCGTAGTCAGGACGTAGCAGGAGGTCAGTAGGCAGGCGGCAGAGGAGCAAGGTCAGGTCACAGAGCAAAGGATCAGATACACTGCGATGCAACTCTCAGGTATGCTTTCTCTCAAGCACAAGGCAACAAAGATCCGGCAGGAAAGTGTGGGAGGAGGAGGAATTTATCAATGAGCCACAGGTGTACTACACTAATGGGCGCACTAGCCCTTTAAATCTTAAAGCTCTGGCACGTGCACCCTAGGGGACTGGGACACGCGTGCCTGGAGCAGAGAGGCGGGGGCAAGAGAAGCACCTGGTGAGTGACGTACTGGGTAGTGTTGAGCAGCATAGGCCATATTCGAATTTGCGATATTTCGCGAATATATGGACGAATATTCGTCATATATTCGCTAAATTCGCATATTCGTAATATTCGCATTTTACTTTCGCACATGCAAATATTCGCATATGCGGAAATTTGCATATACAAAAATTAGCATAAGCAAAAATTCATATATGCGAAAATTCGCACACCAGTCTCACACAGTAGTATTAGACCCTTCTTTACGCCACACAAGCTGGAAGCAGAGAGGGATGATCACTGTGATGTGTACTGTGAAAAAAAATATAATGAATATTCGTAATTGCGAATATAATAGTACTATATTCGCGAATATTCGCGAATATGCGATATTCACAAATAAAATTTGCATTGTGAATATTCGCGAGCAACATTAGTACTGGCATTCGCATGTGGGCGCGTCCTACGATGCGAATCCCAGCCCCACCGGACCATGTGCTCACAGCGAGCGTGTGTGGCCGGAGCGCATAACGTAACATCCATGCTGTGTCATTCAGCTAGTACATTGTCACGATGCCGGCTGGCAGGTAGTGGATCCTCTGTGCCAGAGAGGGATTGGCGTGGACCGTGCTAGTGGATCGGTTCTAAGTCACTACTGGTTTTCACCAGAGCCCGCCGCAAAGCGGGATGGTCTTGCTGCGGCGGTAGTGACCAGGTCGTATCCACTAGCAACGGCTCACCTCTCTGACTGCTGATGATAGGCGAGGTACAAGGGAGTAGACAGAAGCAAGGTCGGACGTAGCAGAAGGTCGGGGGCAGGCGGCAAGGTTCGTAGTCAGGGTGGATAGCAGAAGTTCTGGTACACAGGCTTTAGACACACAAAACGCTTTCACTAGGCACAAGGGCAACAAGATCCGGCAAGGGAGTGCATGGGAGGAGGTCAGATATAGTCAGGGACCAGGTGGAAGCCAATTAAGCTAATTGGGCCAGGCACCAATCATTGGTGCACTGGCCCTTTAAGTCTCAGGGAGCTGGCGCGCGCGCGCCCTAGAGAGCGGAGCCGCACGCGCCAGCACATGACAGCAGGGGACGGGAACGGGTAAGTGACCTGGGATGCGATTCGCGAGCGGGCGCGTCCCGCTGTGCGAATCGCATCCCCAACGGCCATGACAGTGCAGCGCTCCCGGTCAGCGGGACTGACCGGGGAGCTGCAGGGAGAAAGACGCCGTGAGCGCTCCGGGGAGGAGCGGGGACCCGGAGCGCTAGGCGTAACAGTACCCCCCCCTTAGGTCTCCCCTTTTTTTTGTCCGGTGACTGCCTCCCCTGGGATGAGGACACCGGGAAGGAATGGATGGTTTCTTCAATGGCAGGCAGTACAGCAGGAGTAGGAATGGGGAGGGAGGGCAGAGGGTGAAGCTTGGCACGGGGCAGGGAGACACAAGGACGGGAGCCATGAGGGGACACAGAGGCCTGCCTGAAGGGACTGGGAGGGGGGGAGAGGCATTTTCTGTGGCAGGCAGAGTCCCTAACGACCTTAGGGGGACCGGATACAGGAGGAACCACAGGGTCACGGCAGGGAGTACTGGGAACCGGTTTAAGGCAGTCCTTGGAACAAGAGGGACCCCAACTCTTGATCTCCCCAGTGGACCAGTCCAGGGTTGGGGAGTGGTGTAGAAGCCAGGGTAGTCCAAGGAGAATTTCGGAAGTGCAATTGGGAAGGACCAAAAATTCAATTTTCTCGTGATGAGGTCCGATGCACATTAGGAGGGGCTCCGTGCGGTAACGCACGGTGCAATCCAACCTGGCTCCGTTGACCGCGGAAATGTGGAGTGGCTTGACAAGACGGGTCACCGGAATGCGGAATTTATTCACCAAGGACTCCCGAATAAAATTCCCAGAGGCACCAGAGTCCAGGCAGGCCACGGCTGAGAGGGAAGAGCTGGCTGAAGTACAAATCCGTACAGGCACCGTGAGACGTGGAGAAGCCGACTTAGCATCAAGAGACGCCACACCCACGAGAGCTGGGTGCGAGCGTGCGTTTCCCAGACGTGGAGGACGGATAGGGCAATCCACCAAAAAATGTTCGGTACTGGCACAGTACAGACAAAGATTCTCTTCCTTACGGCGATTCCTCTCTTCCAGGGTCAGGCGAGACCGATCCACTTGCATGGCTTCCTCGGCGGGAGGCCTAGGCGCAGATTGCAGTGGAGACTGTGGGAGAGGTGTCCAGAGATCTAAGTCTTTTTCCTGGCGGAGCTCTTGATGTCTCTCAGAAAAACGCATGTCAATGCGAGTGGCTAGATGAATGAGTTCATGCAGGTTAGCAGGAGTTTCTCGTGCGGCCAGAACATCTTTAATGTTGCTGGATAGGCCTTTTTTAAAGGTCGCGCAGAGGGCCTCATTATTCCAGGATAGTTCAGAAGCAAGAGTACGGAATTGTATGGCGTACTCGCCAACGGAAGAATTACCCTGGACCAGGTTCAGCAGGGCAGTCTCAGCAGAAGAGGCTCGGGCAGGTTCCTCAAAGACACTTCGAATTTCCGAGAAGAAGGAGTGTACAGAGGCAGTGACGGGGTCATTGCGGTCCCAGAGCGGTGTGGCCCATGACAGGGCTTTTCCAGACAGAAGGCTGACTACGAAAGCCACCTTAGACCTTTCAGTAGGAAACTGGTCCGACATCATCTCCATGTGCAGGGAACATTGCGAAAGAAAGCCACGGCAAAACTTAGAGTCCCCATTAAATTTGTCCGGCAAGGACAGGCGGAGGCTAGGAGTGGCCACTCGCTGCGGAAGGGGTGCAGGAGCTGGCGGAGGAGATGATTGCTGCTGAAGTTGCGACTGAAGTTGGTGCACAATGGTGGACATTTCCGACAGCTGGTGGGTTAGATGGGCGATCTGTCGGGATTGCTGGGCGACCACCGTGGTGATATCAGAGATATAAGGCAGAGGGACCTCAGCGGGATCCATGGCCGGATCTACTGTCACGATGCCGGCTGGCAGGTAGTGGATCCTCTGTGCCAGAGAGGGATTGGCGTGGACCGTGCTAGTGGATCGGTTTTAAGTCACTACTGGTTTTCACCAGAGCCCGCCGCAAAGCGGGATGGTCTTGCTGCGGCGGTAGTGACCAGGTCGTATCCACTAGCAACGGCTCACCTCTCTGACTGCTGATGATAGGCGAGGTACAAGGGAGTAGACAGAAGCAAGGTCGGACGTAGCAGAAGGTCGGGGGCAGGCGGCAAGGTTCGTAGTCAGGGTGGATAGCAGAAGTTCTGGTACACAGGCTTTAGACACACAAAACGCTTTCACTAGGCACAAGGGCAACAAGATCCGGCAAGGGAGTGCATGGGAGGA